>NW_024082512.1:83909-165263 GCF_003009895.1 Hyaena hyaena
GAGGGGTAGGGTGTGGGAGATAGGCAAAATGGGCCAGGAGCCTATTTCAGAGTCTGTGTCACCCTGGGGATGAGAACTGAGTGTTATGAAAAAAATAATAAAAAAAAAAAAAAAATAAAAAAAAAAAAAAAAAAAAAAAAAAAAAAAAAAGAAGCAGATCCGATTTGGTGATTGAGTAAGAGAAGGAAGAAATAAGGATTGTACCTAGTGTTCCAGCTTCAGAATATATGTGATGTGTTAACATTTACTTAGATTGCTAATTTTGTAGGAAAGTGAACCTTGAGTTAGGGCAGAGTCATACTAGGAAAGTGACTTCCTGTAGAATTTAATCTATATGGGGCCCTAAACATCACAGGAAATATAAGCAGATGGAGAAAACTGTTTGCAGAACTTCTTGGAGAGAGATTACTACATGTAGTTGTAAGGAATACTCTGATAAGCCATTTCAGATGGGGATAAGATGCCTCTCCTTCCAAGAAAACGTTCTTGTAAAGGTGACAACTCACTTGAGTGACTCCTAAGCGAGAATCATACCCCTAGACCAACGAGCCGATGTTCACTTGAGTGACTCCTAAAAAGATAGGCTCTGATTAGCCATGTTGGTTTTGTTTTTCTGAATGGGATGTCCAAGTCTGGGACCAAACAGATTGGCCCGGGAAATAGAAAAGAGGCCAGGGTTTTGGAACAATAACAATTCTTTCTCTACCCTTCCTTGCAAAAGTCTCCATTCTAAACAAAGGTTGAAAGGATGAAATGGAGTGTCAAGTTAGTAAGTAGCTAAGAAGTGTGTGTATCTCAGGCTGGGTGGTGGAAACCAATGAACTGAGCTCAGTTGTGACAAGTAACTTGCAAATATTTCAAGTACGTGGCTAGATATGTGTGTGTGGAGCCTAGAAGTGCAGAGTTGAGAGTTATCAGCATGTGAAGGAGAGCTGAAACTATGGGCCTGGGTGAATGGATCAAGCCCAGAGGATGTAGAGAGCCAAAGAGAAGAGAGGCCCTCCAAGAATGGAGTGCTGAGAAGGAAAAACTGAGAATGGATGGCTAGAGAAGAGGAAAACTGTCTTGAAAGAGCCCAGGAGAAAAAGAATATTGTGGAGAAAATGTGCATGGGTGACAAATATTAGCAGACTGAAAAGTAGTCACTGTCAAAGTCACATAGGCAAATTAACCAAGTTCAATATACTCCATGAAATACAGTGATGTTAAAGCAATAAGATTTTACCCTGGCAAATACATTCCTTAACTCGTTCACTCGTATTTAGTGAAGACCCACTGTGTGCAAGATCTGTTCCAATATCTCTTCCCTTCTCTCCTATTGAGCCAAATTCAAACTCTCTTGCTTGTTTCCTGAGTTTCTGAGAACAGGTATGGAGGGACTCAATATATTGACTTTCCTTTTTTACTTATTAATTCCTAAATCCCTCTGACTCAGCATTTCATTCTTGTGTACATTAAAATAAAATAGTTTTTTAAGGTTACAACCTTCAGTTTCCTATATTTTTCTCCCAGGATTTTTTATATTCACTAAAAGCATGAGGAATCCATCTGCTCATTCTTTTGTGTTCCCATGTAATCTTATTTCAGAATCTTCTAGGTGAACTCCATTCATTAGTCTCTTGAGATGACGTAGATATTTTATAAAGATATTTCCACTGAATCTAATGTAATGCTTTCCTCACTGGATTAGGATACATGGTCCCATATTAATCCATTTGCAGCCATCTACTATTCGATACTGATGAGGTATTTTTTTTTGCCATCAAAGAACTTAAAATCTTGTAAGGAAGATAAATCACAGAATTAAATATAACACAAGACCTACTATTGCCAGAAGAATGAGCAAAAGACTGTGACACTTCATTGGAAGAGAAAACAGCATCGGTTTGAGTGACCTGGGAGGGCTTCATGGAAATGGTGGCATATAAGTGGGGTCATAAGGAAGTCAAGGCTTTCAATAGGTGAAGGGGGATCTTTCCAGGGAGAGGCCATGGTGTGAGTAAAAGCAACAAGACAGGAAAGGACAGAGAAAGTCCAGGGAATGACATGTAGGTATGCTTCATAGAAGAAAATATATCAGAGACAAGAGGAGACAGATTAAAATGCTGACAGCTAACTCGGAGCATTTATTACAAGCCAGGCAGCCTGAAAAGTGCTTTGTGTTCAACATGCCATTGAGTCTTCACACAACTCAAAGGGACAGGTACCATTCCCATTTCTGTTTACGAGGAAGCCAAGGTAGAGGAGAATACAATGACTTGCCCAACATTGCAAAGATAGGAAGTGGCAGAGCCAGGATTTGAACCCAGCAAGTCTAACTGCAGAGCCACACCATGCCCAATGTGACCAGAGAAGGGAGGGGGACTGTGTGAGAGGTGAGGTGGGCATCCAGGAGAACACTGTGTCATGGATATGAAGAGAGGCATTTCTAGAAGGCAAAGGTCATTTAGTTATAAATGTCTCAGAGAATCCATAGCCCCAGACTGAGAGAAAGACTTTGAAGAGATGACTGTTTGGCCTCTGGAGACTTTAGGAGTGTATGTTCAGCAGAGCAGTGTCATAGAAGCCAAAACTCAGGGATTAAATATCGGGTAGGTGGTGGTCCTGAAAGGCAGACACCTGCCTAGAATTTTGGCTTAAGGTAAGGAGAGAGAGAGTACAGCAGCCAAAAAAGGGGGATCAACTTGTGGTTTTGCTTTTCAGGCAAACTATACTTTTGCTTATTTGTGTTAGAGAAAGTTAGTGACAGTGTTAAGAGAGGAGATAACTGAAGTGACAAAGCCCATTTTAAGGGTGGAGAGGGATAAAGAGATCAAGGACACAGGGGAAGGCTCGAGTGCTGAGGAGAACAGGAAAGATCATGTTTACTCTGAGAAAACAGGAAGTGAGGTTGTGAGGTAGAGGTTGAGCAAGTCCACCCCTGAGGACCTCAGTCACCCTGGTGAAGCAGGAGGCCAGGGCCAGGGCTGAAAGAGGAAGGTTGGGCTCGAAGTAGAGGCTTAAGAATTGTGGCAGTGATTTCAAACAATGAGCAAAAGGTTAACAAAAGTTGTGTTGAGTCTGACCCGGTACAATCAACCCATCAGGCTCACACCTCTCTGCACCCCTGCTGTGCTGCCAGGACCGGTGAAGGACTCACCTGCAACACTATCACCTCCGTGCTTTCCTTCCTGAGCTGGCCACCTCCCCCAATCCAGCCCTCTACGCTCATCCCTGCTCTCCTTATTCTGACTCCCTCATCCCTTCCTCTAAGGGCCTCACTCCCTGGGTTTATGTTTGGTATTACTTCCGCAGCCAGCTCTGACTGCTAGCCTCCATACACACTACAATTGCAACTCATCCCTTTGAATTCCCTGCTTCGTAGCTAATCGCCTTGCTCAATCTAGCCGAAGCCCTGGAACCATTCCTAGCATATGCTCAAGAGGTATGCTCCCTTTTTTTTTTTTTTTAAATATTTTTATTTATTTCTAGGAGAGAGAGAGAGAGAGACAGCGTGAGCAGGGGAGGGTCAGAGAGAAAAGGAGACACAGACTCTGAAACAGCCTCCAGGCTCTGAGCTGGCAGTCAGCACAGAGCCCGACGCGGGGCTTGAACCCACGAACCGCGAGATCATGACCTAAGCGAAAGTCGGACGCTCAACCGACTAAGCCACCCAGGCGCCCCAAGGTATGCTCCCTTAAAGGAGAGCATATAGAAGGGCTGCGAACCATCCATGATGGCCGATTCTGATAGCCTCTATGCTAGATAGTCTCGGTGTGCCCTCCAGGCCCAGTCTTCATGCTTTCCTACCCACCCCATACCCCAGAAGGCTGACCTCTATGGGTAATATCAACAAGTTTCCTTGCCCACTGATGTCCAGTTGGGGAAGGTTACTGGGAGGGACTGACAGGAGTTTAGGGGCAGATGGGAAAGAGAGGGCAGGAAATTTATTCCTCAATTTCTGTCCTGCGTGCCTGCAGTCTGGCCTTGGCTGCGTCCCTGCACCAATGACCACAACTTCTCTCCTGCAGCCTATAGCGACAGCTACAACCACAGTTCCGGCTCCACGCTCATAAATTCCATTAACCACTCGTTGCCTTTTCAAGACCAAGAAATGTTATTTCCCTTAACATCTTTGTAAATAGTCCATTAGCCCCTTTTCAATTTCCCCACTTAAATGTGCTCTTTCCTGCCACAACCCTAACTGACCCAGTCCCAACCTTGCATAGAACCAGTCAGCATCCTTTCAAGTCACATGTAGCAGGGCACGTGGGATAGCTTAGGCGATGGAGAATCTCTGCCTCAATGCCTACTGATATCCTCAAACTTAATGCATCTAAAACCAAATTCATTTTTGCCTCCCCCTTGTATCTAAATTTGCTCCTCCTCCAGACTTTCCCACTTTTTTCCCACTCACTTACTTAAGTATTCACCATTTATAGGACGCTTCCTACATGCTGGGCACTGTGCTAGAGATTCCAAGATGTCCAGAACAATGCTCCTTTCCGTGGGAACTAACTACTAGTGGAAGAGACGCAAAGCTGACCATAATATGATATGGTACGTGCTTTTTTTTTTTTTTTAATTTCGACAATAGGGACTACATGCTAGCAAAGCACAGATGAAGAACCTAGGACAGCCACAGACCAGAAGACTTCTCTATGGAAGTTATGTATAAGCTGAACCTTAAAGACTAAGTAAGCTTTCAGCAGTGGAGGGCATCAGAGGCTAGAAGGGCATAGAGGGATAGAGGATAGGCAGAAGCAACAGGAGGAAAGAATGGAGGCATGTAAGTGCCTAGCATGTTTGGAAAATGAAAACTGCTCCCTACAGCTGGGCCATAGGATAAATAGTGAGCGGGCAGGCAGGCTGGGGTGGGGGTGGGGGAAGAAAAGAAATAATTTAATAAGGCTATGGGGGGGAGGGGCTTGGACAGATTATGTGTTAATTGTTGTACTGGTAAGATCCCTAATGTGGTGGACTTTTTACCTGCCCCCAGAACAAACAGATTGGGCTTTCTACCTTTGCCTTCAAGGAAGAGAGATAACAAAAACAGCCAAGGAACAAAGAAGAAGGCCTGGCTTTGAGTTTCTACCTAGGATTTTGCCTCGTGTTAGAGCTCACAGTTCTGAGAAAGAAATGGCTTCTGAATTTCTAAAATCTTGGGCGCTAAGGGATGAAGGTAGAACAACAGGTGGAGAGTCACGCTGGCTGGTCTTAAAGATTTTCATTCCCAGGACACCTGGGTGGCTCAGTCGGTTAATTGTCCAACTTCAGCTCAGGTCATGATCTCACCGTTGCGGGTTCAAGCCCTGCATCAGGCTCTGTGCTGACAGCTGGGACCCTGGAGCCTGCTTTGGATTCTGTGTCTCCCTGTGTCTCTGTACCTCCCCTGCTTGCTCTCTCTCTCTCTATCTCTCTCTCTCAAATAAATAAAGGTAAAAAAACTTTAAAAAAATCTTTTTTCATTCCCATTGCAAATGGCTGAGCTACAGGCCACAGCTGGGGATGGGCGAGACAGGAGAACGGAAGAGGCCTAACATGGAAGAGCACATACTTTCTTGCTTACACTGATGTTAGCCATCAGGGAATATCTAGACGAAATGGAGCAGGGCAGTGAGCAAGACCTCTGGACGGGATATAGCTACATACATTAAGAAAGAATGAAAAATCATGACACAGACTTTCCTACAGATTTCTTTCTTTCATATTTAGCCATGTCTAATAGGAAACTCATAAATTACTCTAAACTGGTAGAAACTTTTTAAAATATAATTTATTGTCAAATTGGTTTCGATACAATACCCAGTGCTCATCCCAACAAATGCCCTCCTCAATGCCCATCACCCACTTTCTCCCCTCCCCCATCCCCCATCCCCCCTCAGTTTGTTCTTGGTATTTGAGAGTCTCTTATGGTTTGCCTCCCTCCCTCTCTGTAACATTTTCCCCCTTCCCCTCCCCCATGGTCTTCTGTTAAGTTTCTCAAGATCCACATATGAATGAAAACATATGGTATCTGTCTTTCTCTGACTGACTTATTTCACTTAGCATCCAGTTCCATCCATGTTGCTGCAAATGGCCAGATTTCAATCTTTCTCATTGCAAACCACATCTTCTTTATCCATTCGTCAGCTGATGGACATTTAGGCTCTTTCCATAATTTAGCTATTTAAACTGGTGTAAACTTTAATGAATGTGCAAATGGGGCACCTGAGTGGCTCAGTCGGTTAAGCGTTCAACTTTGGCTCAGGTCTTGATCTTAAGGTTTGTGGGTTCAAGCCCTGCATTCAGCTCAGTGCTGACAGTTCAGAGCCTGGAGTCTGCTTCAGATTCTGTATCCCCTGCTCTCTGCTCTCTGTCTCTCAAAAAAAACAAAAACCATACATACAAATATATATATATGTATATATGTTTAAATATATATATTTAAACATCTCCTGAAAATAAACAATTACAAAATGCAGTATAAGCTTCAGTACTTTTCTCTTTCTGTTTCATATCATTTCTTCTAATTGATGAGTACATGGAAAATACTATAGAATTGCAGAGTTTATCGAGTCAGATTGAGTTGTGCTTCCTTTAGTCAAAAATTACTGCAAGAGTTCCTTTTAAATGATATTTTTGTTGTTTGGGGCCCAGATGTCTATAAATAAAGTGACTTAAATAAGCAAAGAGTTTTTGCCTGTTTTTGTCTATTGTGGGTCAGGCTTAAAGGACCACATTGCATGAGGCAGCCTGGTTTCTAGCATTAGCCAAGATTCTAATGATTTTCCAGGACTTCTCTTCTCTTTTCCCTCATCATCTTGAAATGAAGAAGGCTTCTAAATTTTTAATGAACATACCTGTGGGATTTTGGAGAAAACTTGCCCGAGTCACTCTTCAGATAGCATCTACTCTCTATCCTGGTCCCTTTCTCTTGATAGTTGCCATTCAGTCCTGCCTTGAATTAATTAGACATCAGAACAGCTCAGGACAATGTTTTTGTTGTTTTTCTTTACAAAATTATTAATAAGTACAGACTTCATAGATCATGATGCCACCTTCATGGTTTTTGTTAACGGGCTGGTGCCACTCTTTTCAGGTAATTTGCCTTACAAGCTTCTTGGAATTTCAGAACTACAGGTTTTAGAAAGCCAGAGCCATTAGCTGAGGTTGCCTTAACAGACATATTTCCATTCCCATTTTCCCGTAAACAATCGTAATGGGAAGATGTGAAAGTGGACAACTACTAGGTTATATGCATACCTTTGTGTGAGTTGAACAGAACACCCTTTTCTTTGGGCACGTGCAGATAACAACAGGAATCATGGCTTAAGGGAAGAGTTACCAGCTGGATTTCAACCTCTACTCACTCCCGCAGCCAAGATAGCTTCAAAAAGACTGGAACCCAGCATCAAGTCAGCTCAGTCCCTGAATAGATTAAGGTCATTTGCCTTTACTTTACCTGCCCACTAAAAGTTAGGTGAGCCTTCTCTGGAGAAAGATAACTTCATTAAAACCCCTACAGTATTTTTTAAGAATTTAATATTTAGTTTTGAGAGAGAGACAGAGACAGAGCGTGAGCAGGGGAGGGTCAGAGAAAGAGAAGGAGACAAAGAATCCGAAGCAGGCTCCAGGCTCTGAGCTGTCAGCACAGAGCCCAGTGTGGAGCTCGAGCTCATGAACTGCAAAATCATGACCTGAGCTGAAGTCGGATGCTTAAACTGAGCCACCCGGGCACCCCAGCCCCTATAGTATTTTTACACAGTGTCCAATATCAATTAAAAAAAATCCTGTCTCTTGGCAGGACCAAGAGAAAAAGAAGACAATAGAAACGTACTTACAGATGACAATGACTCAGGTGTTAGAATGATTCATCACAGACTTCAAAGTAACAGTAATTAAAATAATCGGTAAAATACATGACAGGACAGAGAATTTCCCACAAAGGCTGGAGTACATAAAAAAACCCAAAAAACCAGAAACTAATGGTTTGTTTGCAAGTCATAAAGGACTAATGGAAAGTGAAGAGAAAAAGGAGGTGAAGTATATGATAGAGCCTGAGAGGAGGCCTTTGGAATGCAGCCAAGGGAAAGTAAAAGAATCTGAAGCAATCTTCCTGGGTTTTGCATCTGCATTCCCGACGACACCACCGTGGGGAGACAGCTGAGCTGCCTGAGCTGCCATGTGCTGATGTATGCTGGAGGGGAGTCATCAGTGGGGTGCCAAGTTTTTTAAATCCTAGGAACGATGAAATAAATTTGAAAAATATACGCACATACACCCAGAGAATTGTTTCATAAAGGGTCCTAAACCAAAGCCCTCAGGCCATCCTGGGGTCCAGGAAGGAGCTCTGAATAGTCCCAACCATCACACCCAAAAGGTACTGAACTTTTGAATCAATGGCCAGACCCAGGCAAAGAAAGCATCTCTGTCTCAGAAGCAACGAGCTTCTCCAATTCATCTCCTAAATTGTGTTTGAAACTCGTTTTTCTTTTCAGAAAATCTTTTTTGAGCTATACTTGAGTCTCCTTAAGTGCTTTTATTATTTTTCTTCAGATTATCGCAATTCCCCTTCTGTGCCTCTGGTGTGTTAGAGCTGGTGTTGGTTGTTCTTCCTCTCCACTACTGCTTGGCTCTCTAGGTTTGTGATGATTTCTCTTGGAGCTACTCTTAGGGCCTCAGTTTACCTGCACACGCTAAGTGGTCTGCTGCTGTTGTATAGCAGGCAGCTTCCAGGAGGAAACTTTTTTGTGCCTTGGTTTTCGCTTGGTCCCTTAAAGTTGACGAGGTTATAGCCTTCTCCATCTCCCAGGGTTCCAAAGAGTCTGGGCACGCTGATGTTGCTCTTCCCTAGAGCATCAGAGATTCCTTTGAGCCAAGATACCCGAGGCAGGAAAGTTTGTGGTTGCTTGCTTGGGACTCTCCCCCAGTTGTCTCCAAGCTCTCATTTGGACCAGAGGGAAGGGAACCCCGTTACAGATCACAATCACAACTTAGTTTTGAAGGTGATGAACCATGATCATCATTATTTAGTGTTATTTTTCCCTTTTATGATGAACTCATTTTAAACCAAAGATCTGTTATTTTGATGGCTCTTTTTTTTTTTTTTTTTAATGTACCTACAGCAAAGTATAAATTTAACTAAGAGGTCTTTACTGGGTTTTTACTACTATATTTTCTGATGATGTACTTTGGGAAATTGGTAGGCCAGATCTACAAAAA
This sequence comes from Hyaena hyaena, assembly GCF_003009895.1. NCBI lineage: Eukaryota > Metazoa > Chordata > Mammalia > Carnivora > Hyaenidae > Hyaena > Hyaena hyaena. The sequence continues at coordinate 93,093 of NW_024082512.1, forward strand.
AAAAAAGATATCTAACTCAAAATGTGATTATGGAATTGACTATTGACTTGAACATTCTATCAGTTCCATAGCCTATATCACTATGTGCCGCATGGTAAAACAATTCTTTTACAGTTTTTCTTCATTGTACCAAGTGTGAAACATTTCTTCTTACACTGACATCAGAAGGCCTTGGGACCAATGTGATATGAACAGAAACATATGGAAACAATATTAGGTCATACTGACTATATAAGACAGAATGAATATACATGAATATTAAAAATTATTTAAATGAAGCATAAAATTAAAACTTCTTGTGGGACTTGTTAATCTTTGGGAATATGTATGAGAATCCAAGTCTGAGAAACTTTCAGTAAAGATTGCCCCCAAATGGTCTCTCTCTAGCCATGAGTCTTAGAGCCCATACTCAAAAAGCCTTATTAATGTTCATTTAATGTTCACAGATTTGATGTGCTAACTTCTAATTTCACTTTTTTCAGTACCTTGAAAATATTAATTACCTAGTTCCTAATCAAATATTTAAACACCGCCCTTTCACAAAAGCTCTAGAAGTCCCCCTTTTTGGCTTAGTTTCTTCCAATTCGCTCCATCTCCTTACTGCTGACCTCATTTGGAAAGATAGGGGTGAAAGAGATGTCTGATTTTTCTATAGTTTGCAAAAAAAATGTTACTTCTAACCTCATCATAAATGACACATAAATAGATTCCTAATTTTCTTAGTTTCACTGTACCTAGTATGTGCTCTATGCTTCTATCCAGTGAGGATCTGCTTAATTTCTTTTTCAAATTAAAAATCTATAATGACTTTAGTTCACTTACATTTAATATTATTGAAAATATATTTGAATTTCACTATATGTTCTTTACTGCTCCTACCTGTTTTATATTTTTTCTCTTTTTGAGCTAGCTATATATTTCGAGTTACTGTGTTTTCTTCTTTGCTAATTATATATTCTTTTGCTGTTAGTTAGCAGTTACTCTAGAGATTATGGCATACATTCTTGTTGTTATGTAGTATATATTAATACTTCTACCACTTCCTAGATAATGTGTACATCTTAAAACATTTGAACTCCACTTACCAACCCTCATGGCTTTAGTACTATTGTCATGAATTTAGTTCCATATATATTTAAACTACACAAGGCATCATTATAACTGTTTTGGATAGTGTGTCTTTATTTAGATTAATCCACAGGTTTACTCTGTCTTTCCTGCAGTTCTGTTTTTCTGTTTGGGATCACGTTCCTTATCCTTGAAGAATTCTCTTTATCATTTCTTGTAGTGTGAAATTCCCGGTGATGAATTGTCTTAGCTTTTCCTTGCTGAGAAATCTCTTTGTTTTTCTCTGATTTGAAGAATATTTTCACTGAATATAGAATTCTAGGTTGGCACTTAGAGGTATTTCTCAAACCCCTTTCCCTGTCCCTGTGATTTGACATAGCACTCCCCTGATAACTTCCTTCCAGCATACACTGGCACACTGCAGCTCAGGTGGCTAGGTGGCCGTCTGTCTCCCCACGATGGTGTCGGGAATGCAGGTGCAAGACCCAGGAAGATTGCTTCAGATTCTTTTACTTTCCCATGGCTGCATTCCAAGAGCCTTTCCCAGTCTCTGATATATACTTCACCTCCCTTTTCTTGTAGCAACTTTCCCGTTAATCTTTAATATCAGTGACTGGAAACCCACAAACACATTATCCAACATTTTCACAATCATAGGAAATGCATTAAGTAAGTTGGTATGTACGAAAAGATTGTGTAATTTAAGGTGAGAAAGGGCTTGTTGTATTTCAGACTAGATAACTACATTACCATTAAGTAAGCCCCCTTTCCATGGGATTAGTAATCTGATTAGTTAGGGGAAGAAATGCCAGCTAGTTGCTATAACAAACAAACCTCAGAATTTCAGAAGCCTAACACAATAATATAGTCTGTACTCAGGAGAGTTCAACCGGATTTTCATGTGGAATTCAGTGAGCCTGGCTCCTTAAATCCCCAAGCTTCAGAGTCCTCCACTGCATGCCCTGCATTCAGTCAGCAGGTAAGAGTGTGAGCAGAGGTTCATGAATGGCCAGTTTTCATAGCTTGAGTCTGCAAACGGTGCAGTTATTTCCACCTAGATTCCATGGGCCAGAACTCAGTCAACAGCCACAACTGAATGTAAGAGAGGGTGGGAGATATCATCTAGCTCAGTGCCCAGGAAAAAGAGGAAACCAAGTTAGTGAGCGGTCAGTCTCTACCACAGTAATTCAATTTAAAAGCATTAACTTTTTTCAAGAAATTAAGAACTCTTTAATGTATGTTCAATCTGGGCTCAAAGTAACTTGCATTTGATAAAAATTAATGTTTACGAAAGTGTAACTTATCCCTATTATTTTTTCCTTTTAAATTTATACAAAGATAATAAAACCAATAGATTTTAAAGAATTTATGTATAGAATTTTCACTTATTTGGACCATTGTTCCAAAAATTTACTACACTTAACATTAGAAACAGAACTGCTTGAACTGACCGAGGTGTTTTTTTTCCATTCCTGCCTTTGGGTCACAGACTATGAATGCCAAAAAAGTAGAGAAGTATGTTAAGGGACCCACTAGAAATTCATACTAACTTCAGCTGTGCTCTCACTGCTGTTTGTCAGTCACCAGCACCACCACCATCACAACCAACATACTACTACCACCACACCGCCACCACCACCACCATCACCACCCTCACCATCACCACCACCACCATGTACTACTAGTGATGCCTTAGGACCTCCCCCCACCCAGGCTGCTCCATTCTTCTCCTTTTTTATACTCCTGACATTCCTTACTTTCAAGACAAACTCATCACCTCACTCCTCTTGTTTAAATAAGTTCTTGCTCAATCATCATCTCTCATCTTTCCATGTAGGGAAGGACCACCTTTTTCATGTGTACAGCTCTATGTATAGTGATATTTGATGAATGAACAAGTGAGGCTACTTAGGGTCAGCTCCATGATGTACCCCAATTTTCACCTCAAAGTATCTGTCTCTATATGCACTACCTTCACTTTCTTCACTGCCATCATGGGAGAACATCTTTATTTCTTTCTATGGCTCATCTCTCCCTCCCTGCTATGTCCCATCCCAGTATCCTTGAGTCTTCTTCTCTCAATCATCTCTTTATCCAGAATTCTTACTCTCTTTTTCTATTGATTTTCTTTTGTCAGGTCTAAAAGTATAAATAATTTTACACCAGTATGAAAGACTTTCTCCTGTCCCTCTGCCAGTCAAACTTTAAATGTCTTTCTTTCCTTTCATAGCCTAAACTCATTGCTGTTTCTAATGACTCATGGCCTATGTGCTCCTTCATCTTCTGCAATCTGATAATGTCTCTACTCTGGGCTCCTGAAAGTCATCAGTGACTTCCTAGTTGCCAAACTGAATGATCTTTTCTCTGTCTTCATTTCCCTCAATCAGTCTGCAATATCTAAACTATTACACATAGTAGCAGAGACTGCTGGTTGACCACCAAAGGCCCCACTCTCCCCTTCTTCCTTATCAGCACAACTCCAACCATATCCCAAGGGGTGATGTGTCCAACTAAAGGACAATATTTTCCAGCCTGTCTTGCAGAAAAGTTGGCCTTATGAAATGTAAGCTGACAAGCTTGTATTTGTTAGATAATGCCAGCTGCTCTAACAGATAAATTCTAAATTTTCATCAGCCTAGACAATAGCTTTTTTTTTTTTGCTCACACAATACCCGATATGTATCTTGCTGGGCAGCAGTAAGCCTTCTCCATGGTGATTCAGGGACCCAAGCTCTTTCCATATATTGGTTTACCTTTTCCTACAACCTCAAAGTCCTTTACACTCAGCTAGCAGATGGGAAAAGGGTATGGAGGATGGCATGTAGGGCTAGAGCTCAGCTGTATGGCGACACATAACAACAAGGGAGGCAGAAAAATGTAGTTTATGTTGATTGCTCAAGAAGAGGAAATGATGTGGCAGGCAACTAGCAGTCTCTGCCTCCCAGCTAAGCTAATTCAATAACGGATTCTGGCTCAGCCAAATCAACAGGCATGACTGCAACAGGCCACAATTCCTGCTCCCTGACCAGGTACATTCCAGCAGAATATTCATTTCATCAGCCTTTTACACCAAAAATGAGCATTTACTCTGTACTCTCTGCTGTGTGTGTTTATTACTCAACATTTTTTTCTCCTACTATTGTTGGCATAAACCATGACATAAGAACAGTTCCCAATAGCAGACTCATGAGCCCTTACAGTTGTAAAAAAATAACATTTTGAAAACCACTGAGATAAGCAAATGGATGAGATAAGCTTACCATAACTTTGTATTTAAAATCTCCGAGAGCCAAAATTGTAAAATTTGAGTCATGTTGGTTGTTGTTCATAATCATGCTTTTAGAAAAGTACAGATGAGGTTTATAGGACATATGGAGATCACAGTCTCACTGCCCAGATCAACAACTCCCCTGTTCATTTCATTCACTCCGTAGACTCTAAATCAAAGTCTTCTCCAACATTCCCTTACCATATTTCCTCACTTAGATGATGTTTACTGGCTGCTCTTGATCCATGGGTTATAAGGGTCAATGCCTGTGGATTATCCTTCATTCAATTCCTATCACTTTGTGACAGGAGCACATTTATCCCAAGGTGATCACAGAAGTATGTAAACCATAATGTCTCCTCCTGTCTCCCCAGTCATATTGAGAGCAATTCTTAATTCATTTTTAACATTAGAAATTCCCAACCCTTTCAGTTGTCTGTTCTCAAGGTTTTCCTACTAAGGATGTGTGTTGTTTTAAATAATTCATCTTTCATATAAATTATTAGGGATACAGAGAAACAACTGATTTCAAAAGTCAATCACAACTATTTCCTTTTTGGTTTTTCCTTCAGAGCCACAGCCAGGCACATGAAACAGTTTTGAAACCCAGACTTGTATTTGCATACAACTTATATTATATCTATTTAATCTGGGCTTTCTGCCTGGCACTTGAATACTGAAGAATATCTTAGCTTCTTAGAATAAGAGATTAAAATTGCTTAAGACTCAAGAATAGTCTTTCAGGACAAGGAAAAATAGAAGATATCATGGTTATTTATTCATTCAGCAAACATTTATTGACAGCCTATTGTGTGCCAAGCAGTGTGTGCTAGGATGTGGTGGGGAGGAAGGGACGAAGTTGAACAAAACATAGCCCTGCCCTTGAAAGACTAACACCCAACATGCAAACACATGACACAACGTACTGAAATGCTATAGAGCATCCGAGGGAGCTCAAGAGAGTGGGTCACTTAGTTTTGAGGATGAGGGTGAGGAACTTCTGGGAAGAATCTGAAGAAGACTGCTGAGTGGTCACAGATGAAATAAAAACCCAAGACTATGCTGAGGAAAGCTAGATCAAATATGGTATGAATAAAAAAACAGCATCGAATGCAGTGTAGGCATGGGCCTATCTTGTGTGAGGTCACCAGAAAGCTGTTTAGGGAGGCTCCTTTAAACCAAGGTAGGTGTAGGTGAAACTTAAGGGCCACTGCCTTTGGATCTCAGCTGAAATGCCCATCAGCACTATCCTGGTAGTGGTCACTCTGATGTGCTGCACAGATCCCATCCTGGACAAAAGGACTTATTCCTCCAGTTGCCAGCATGCAGCCCTTGGCTGTCAGTCTCCTTGAGGCATTTCTTTGTCTCAAGAGAGCAGCTGTACCCAGGGCCATGTGGTCTTCCCTTGGGCCCCAGTGTCTGGCCCACCGAAAGCTTAGGCCCTTACCCCCAACTCAGGGAAATCCAGGGACCCTTCAAACTTCTGAGTTTCTGGTTGGTTTCGGTGAAGTCTTTTTTTTTTTTTTTAATGTTTGTCTAATTATCTATCTATTTATTTATTTTGCTATTCTATTCTATGCATTACTGTTTCTTTTACAGAGTATTTTATGAAAGCTCATCATCTTACGTATGGTTTCAATGGCATTCTCTTACAAGAAAGAAAGACAGAATGGAAGAAATGGAGACCTGGAGCTTTTTTTTAACAAACTTCTAGGAAGAAACAAAAGACATTCCAAAGCAGCCATACAGTAAAGCCATGTTGGGATAGCATGTTTCAATGAAGACACATTCATATGGTTGGGAGTTGAACTGTGAGATCCATAGCTGCATTTTTATCTGTGCAGTCCTGTACTGAAATGGTGTGAACTTGACAGTCACATTCATCTTCCTGTTAGCCGGGATCAGTCCTGATATCAGGTCAACAGTAAAGGCTTCAAGAGACTGGATCAAAGCGATATGAAACTCGAAATCTATAGGACAGCTGCACTGTAAAGGGATAACGTACTTTTTGCTTTCATCAAGGAGAACATTCGATAGATTTATAAATGAGGGAAAGTCTAGTGTGTTCACGACAGGATAGTCATGGATAGGAATAAGCAAAGTCTCATCTCCCTTCCAGTGAACCCAAATGCTGTCATAATAGTACAGCTACTCATCTGGAGAAAATGTGATGGCGACTGTGAGGGACAAGCCAGGGACAAGGCAGTGTTCCTTTTTTCACATACTTGATCTGAAAGTATTTGGTTTGAGGGGGTAAAATATGCATGTGTATGTCTTCCTTGGAAATATTGACCAGACGCAGAATCTGTTGGTTTTGTTCTTCTACTTGGTAGCCTCCAAAATGCACTATGCTGGATTTTGCCTGTATGACCTGATTATTCAGAAGTTTTGCATAAACTTTTGATTCTAGAAGGTGATTAGGTACCTCAGTTCTTTTCTTAGGCTCCTCCACAAGGCTCTTCAAAAGGACTGGAGATATGGTGGTAAATGGTTCTTCAGCATTCTTTAGTTCTCTGTTGGGGATTTCACCACTGCCATTTTATCATGAAAAATTGAGTTTCCTTTTAGAGCCAAACGTCATTTCTCAGGAGATGGTTCCGGGGCCAATGTTTATTTATTTTTAAGAGACAGCATGAGTTGGGGAGGGGCAGAGAGATGGTAGATAGAGAATCCAAAGCAGACTCTACAGCAGCAAACCTGATACGGGGCTCAAACTCATGAACCACCAGAGAACCACCAGATCTTGACCTGAGCCAAAGTCCGATGCTTAACCATCTGAGGCACCAAGGCTCCCCTGGATAAGACCTTTTATTAAAACTGTACCACAGCATGACTTCTCTCTCTGCCCAATCCTGCTTCTGTTCCTTCCCTTTCACAAATGTTAATCCAAAAGCCCTTCCTAAGGAATGTCTGACATACTAATCTCCATCTCAGAGTCTGCTTCACAGGGAACCTGCCAACAGCTTCCTTCAGAACCACAAGCAAAATGCCAGAAAATCTCAGTATTCAGCAAACCATCACAACCTACAATTGAGTTAGTTAACAAATGTATCACTCCACCATACTTGCTCACAGGTTAGCACCCTAAGACATTTTCAAAAATTCATGCTGATCTTTACAGTTTAAAGAACAGCCAAGCTAAAACTGAAAATATGTTTTCTCTAAGATCTAATCTGATCCTGATTTACACATGGACCCAAAAGGTCAATCAAGTTTGGCCAAGACAGTCCCCCTCCCTAAACTCTCTAGAGGATTTAGACTCTCACTTTGGCAGCAAAAGATATCAAAATGGACTTTCTTGCTGGATAAAAGTTTGAGGGACCCTAAAAGCTGGAAGCAGAATCAGACAAAATGAAGACTTTACTACACCACCTGCAAATTTTGGCAAACAGATGCTGAAATGACATTTGTGCAGATTTGGTCACAAGACATTATGTGGCCCACAGGACTGTAGGGAACTGATGTGTTTGCTGACCCTGGTAGAAGTCCTGCCCCCTTACCTCTGAGCACATACAGGCTCCCTTCTTGCTCTGTCATGCTGAGGTCTTCCCTGCTCTTCTTTTTCTCCAAAGCAGAGGCTTAAAGAATCCAAAAAACCTGGACGCAATTCTATCCTCATGACTTACTAGTTGTGTGAACGTTTGGAAGGGATTAACCTGAGTCTCATTTTCCTTACCTGCAAAAATGCAGATTAAAAAACAAAACAAAACTTCTATGGTGCATTGGCAGGAATGAAAATATTCGGCCCACTGTCAGAGTGACACCAAGCCACTCAGAGCCATACAGAGCACGTCATAGCACTGTGTGTCACATTAACAGGCACTAACAGTGGTTCTCACCTTTGCTGCGCAATGGAATTGACTGGGGAGCTTCAAAAGTACTGAAGCCGGGACAGCACCCCCAGGGAGTTTGATATAATTGGTTGAGGATGCTGAAGCATCAAAAATACTTCAAGTTGGGAGTGCCCGGCTGGCTTATTAGGTAGAGCGTGTGACTCTTGATCTTGGGGTTGTGAATTTAAGCCCCACATTGGGTGTAGAGATAACTTAAAAATGAAATCTTTAAAAAAATATTTAAAGCTCTTCAGAGGATTCTAAGGTCAAAGTTGACAACAACTGCTCCCTACAGATTCTTTTACGTAAGCCATGCAACTATCCTATGAATTTAGTGCAATTATCCATCCTTCCCTCATTTTTACAGACAAGGAAATTGAGGTTTAGAAAGGTTAGAAGACTACTCAAGTGTACAAGACTATTAAGGGGCAAAGCTGAGAGTTGAATTCACACAGTATGACTCCTAAGACCTTACCGCCATCAGCACACTGCTGTGCTACCACCCCACCTACTGAATGCGGAGAACCTTCTAGCACGGCTTTGAGCTTTCAGAAGATACCCCAAAATTGGTAGCTAATTTGTTCTTTTCTTTTTAGCTTTCCTCCTCTCCATTCTCTGCTCTTCCCAATCGCAACCTGAGACATTGATTACAGTTGATGAGGAGTGAGGGATGGATACGACTTAGAAGCATAGTCTGGAAGGATTCAGGAAAAAACTATTATTTTTCCTTCTTCTCCCCTTCCTAAAACGAGGCCATGAGCACACAGTTGTTTTCTGTTTAAAATGTTTTTAGATCATTATTACAGAGACTATATTGGAAATATCAGAAACCCTAAAGGAAATTTTTCTACCACCCTTCTCAAGTCTGAGTCAATGTTTCATTTGCTTACATACATGTGGATGTATGGTTTTTACAATTAAAAAATCATAATTAGATATTCCGATTTGTCTGTTCACATTATGTCAGGCACACTTTTCCAGAAGATTTGTTTTATAAGCCAATTAAGCCTCCTAATAAGCTCTGCAGATAATGAAGATAATTTACTACTTAAGTGGGCTCAAGATCTTTTCATTAAAAGTGTTCCTCCTACCAAAAAAAAAAAATTTAGCCTTATAACTCTGAAAACTGATAAAAAAGTTTGTCACCATGTAAAAGTCACAGGATATGACATTTGGCTTTCTTTATTTGCTATGTACTGCTCAGAGCCCACATACCACACCCCCACGCTGGGAACCAAAGTAAGTGCTCAAAAAATACACAATGCATAAACAAATGATACTTTTCTTGGCTGAACAGTAAATTGTATAATCCGACTTCCTAGGAGACTCTGAAGCGAAATCTGAGAACTGAGCAGAGTGACCAAGAGCAAATTGAGCGGAGAACAGCCGGAAACCCCTGGCAAAGGCCAGCTGCATTAGCCAGGAGGAAACATGTGCTTTCCTGAATTGCACCCATGCAACACCATCAACCTTTGAAGCATGACATATAAACACTGCCAAGGATCTTCAGCTCTCCCTTCAGTCACTCTTTGGAGTTATTTGTAAAAAGTTGCTTACACTTTTGGGCTCTTCTCTCCCTGTGCACTCATCTTGGAAGGGACACAGAGGCAGAGGCAGCTGTAACAAAAAACTAAGGCTGCAAAGAACTGGAGTAGGTATGATTCAGAGAACACCCTGGTCAATGTCCTTAGACGAGGGTTCTTAAGCCAGGCCTCCCCTGGACACCGCAGTGGGATTTCAGGAAACTGGTAACGTTGTGTAGTTAGTGTAAATTGTGAGTGTGTGTATGTGTGTCTCTCTGTCTTTCTGTCTGGAAAGGAGACCAGATGTCATCAGATTTTGCTTTTGGTTTTAGAGCCTGCTCCTTTTTCTCCACTTCATCAACCCAAGTGGGGCTCGTCTAAACCCCTCACTCTTCATCAAGAGCTGGACGTGGGGATGTGTAGGAGAAGATGGAAGACAAGGAACCTCACCCTGTGGAAGACCTTCTAAATGAGTCAACAGATGTGACCAGATTCAAGAGTGCCTAGCATGTGTAAGGTCCTATAAATGTTGTAATTATTACTCTCTGCCAAACACTTTAGGCTTTTGCAACTTCACAACCACCCTAGAGATCAGCATAAATCCCATATTCTATTTACAAGGAGATTTACTTAGGGGGATAGAGTAAACTAACCCAGGGACCCAGCTATCCAATTCCAGAACTATCCAATTCCAAAGCTTGGACTTTTTATCTCCACCCCACAGCCTGAATTAGTGGCCACATTTTCAGTCTCGGGCCAGCCTCTCCATCCTTAAGTCTTTCACATCTAAAGCTCGAGAGTCTTGCTCTTTCCCTGAGTCTGTCCGTCAAAACAGGCACTGAGCCTAAGAATGAGCTTCTTTAAGCCAAGCCCTAATCTCTACTGGCTTGCATAATATGGTCCCAGGAATCCTACTCAAATTCCACACTCATAGCCAGTTGTTCGCCCAGTTTATCAAGGGTTAAATATGACAGAAATTACATGTTATCACAATGAATTCCCTTGCCTCTACTGATATAGCCAAGCCAAAGGCGAGAAGGGAAGAAATGTTTTCTGGTAGTCACAAAGCAGAATGAGAAAGCTCTAAACAAATGCCTACTGTTCTCTGGTTTCAAAACCCATGCTAAAAACTGCTGTTAAATACCAGCTACTAAAACAGCTTTCCCCAAACAGGTGAAAATCCTGACGATTGCATTGTATGGATCACTACCTAGGTGTCTGCACTTTACTAATGTTGTCCCTATGCCTCCAAAGAGCCAAGCATTGCTGGCTAGGTGTTACTTCTGGAAAAGTTAGACAAGGCTCTCAGGGTCAAAAAGGCAGTGAATAGCAGAATCAGGACTCAAACCCAGGTCTGTATGAGAACGGCATCAGTGCTTTTAACCATGCTCCTCCCACCGTCTACACAACCAATGTGAATCATGGTACTCAGGGCCAAGCATCTCTTCTTGTTTTTGTCTGGATCGACTTCCCTGATACCTAGCCAACCTCTCAAGAGGAGAAGGCAAGGAAGCAAGACAGATGCTCTATAAATAGAAAATCCGAGTTTCAGGTCCAGTCCCGTCATTCCCTAGCTCTGTAACCTTGGATAGAGAGCACTTAACTATCCAAGGTCTCAGTTTCCCCACCTCTGCAATGAAGATCACCGTTCACATTGCACAGGCCTGGGAAACAATGGGAGCTAAGGCTTTACTCCTACTTAACCCACTAATGCAATAACCAGTAGTAGCCCTTTCTCAGCCTCCCCCGCCCCCCTCCCCCACCAGCGCTCATCTGTGAGGTCTTCCTGGGCCACCCCTCCTTCTCACGTCCCCCGCCCCTCTCCTCCCTTTTGGCTGCTGCTTAACCTCCCTCCATTACAGCAGCTGTCTTGCCTCTTCGGAAGGTCGGGCCTTGGGTGCGGGGACTTCTTTCTTTCCAACTCTGGGCACAAGGGCTTGTCTTTCCTCAGGACGTCGGGGCAGCGACCTTTGCGCAGCTGCGGCGGGCTCCGCAATGCCCCCGCGGGGTGAGCACGCGGCCGCGCGTCCTGCCCCGAGGGGGCGGGGTGTGACCAGAAAGTTTACATAGGAGGTGCCTGCAGTGGGGAACACCCCTCCGCCCGCGGAGCCTCCTCTGCCGCGTAGCTTCTCGGCCGGACCCCTAGGCGCGCGCGGCCGCCGGGGGTTCCCACACCCGGACCCCGGGGCCCTGGCCCTCCCGCAGCGCCACCAGCCATGCGGCAGCCGCTCTACCGCTGCTACAACACCACCTCCGTGGAGAAGGGCAACTCGGCGACCATGGGCGGGGTGCTCTTCAGCGCGGGCCTCCTGGGCAACCTGCTGGCGCTGGGGCTGCTGGCGCGCTCGGGGCTGGGATCGTGCCCGCCGCGCACGCCGCCCTCGGTCTTCTACGTGCTGGTGTGCGGCCTGACGGTCACAGACTTGCTGGGCAAATGCCTCGTGAGCCCCTTCGTGCTGGCCGCCTACGCGCAGAACCGGAGCCTGTGGGGACTGGCACCCGCGTCGGACAGCTCGCTGTGCCAAGCCTTCGCCTTCTTCATGTCTTTCTTTGGGCTCGCCTCCACCCTGCAGCTCCTGGCCATGGCACTGGAGTGCTGGCTTTCCCTGGGGCACCCCTTCTTCTACCGACGGCACATCACCCTGCGCCGCGGCGCGCTGGTGGCGCCGGTCGTGGGCGCCTTCTGCCTGGCTTTCTGCGCGCTGCCTTTCGCGGGCGTCGGAAAGTTCGTGCAATACTGCCCCGGCACCTGGTGCTTCATCCAAATGGTGCACGAGGAGCGCTCGCTGTCGGTGCTGGGCTACTCGGTGCTCTACGCTAGCCTTATGGCCCTGCTGGTCCTCGCCACCGTGCTGTGCAACCTGGGCGCCATGCACAACCTCTACGAGATGCACCGGCGGCTGCGGCGGCGCCCGTGCCCGGGCACCAGGGACCGCGCGGAGCTGCGCGCCCGCGAGAGGGAGGCGGCCGCGCAGCCCCTGGAGGAGCTGGACCACCTGCTGCTGCTGGCCCTCATGACCGTGCTCTTCACTATGTGCTCCCTGCCTTTAATAGTGAGTCGCTGCGCGCCGAGGCTGCCATTGCGGGACGAAAGGGTGGAGCGCAGGAGGAGTTGCGCCCCGGGCACCCAGGGTTTGTTGGTGCACTCCCCAGATCCGGTTCCCTCCACAGCCCCGAGGACAGACAACCTAATTTGTTGAGCCCGAAGAGGGGAGAAAACAAAGAAAGGAAGGGAAAGGCCGAGTCTGATGGTGTCTCCCTAGCGCCGCAGAGTCTCCCCAAATAGCAGTACCCTCTCCCCTCTCGTTCCCCCTGCGAAGATCTCGGGGTCGTTTGGTGCCTCGGAAGTTTGAGGAGCAGAATTTGGTTCCTCCTTCCGGATAGCTAGGTACTGTGTTATTTCGTACACGTGCCCGTGATTTTAGTGGCATCAGAAATGGGCGAATGCACCTGGGACTTTCCCCCCAGGTGTTGGCATGGAAAGAGAATAAAGGAAGGCTTAATGCTGCCAGAGTGAGAGATGAGAGACTAAAGATAGATTTAGTTTTTTAAAACTTCTTAAGTAATCTTTGAGGAGTGGCGGTTGCTCTTCCTGATGGGGGATGGTGGCAATAGAGGAGGAGAGGCTGTTTGGACAGGCAGGTGTGTACTCACACGGTTCAGCCCGTGGTGTCGTTTTGACAACCTGTCTTGACAGGTTTTGTTTTATCTTGCTTGGTAAGCGAGGTGACAATGAAAGCCATTATCTCGGGTTTCCATTTACATTGGGGCTGGTGGTGGAGATTGAATTACCTGGTAGCTTTGAGGGTAGTTTTCTCCTGGGGTCCTGGAGGCCAAGACATCTGGAGGCAACAGAGGCTGAGAAAACTTGTAAAGGGTTGCTACTCTGCCTCTCCCCCATCCTCAGTGTTTTTGTTCAACATGATGTACATTTAAGTAAATTCATTGCCAATTCAGTGCCTTTGCTGAGATGTCTGTGAGTAGGTACATTAAGTTTCTCAGGGCAATGTAGCAATTTTGGATGTTATTTTTAAGATTGGAAGAAGGTAAAATATAATGAAATTTTACTTAAATGGAGGCCTTAAGGTGTGGGAAACGAGTTGTCTGTGACATCATCATGCAGGGTTAAGCTCAAAAATAAATAAATACATCTTTATAGAAATAGATCAGGTATAGGCATAGATATTTAACAGTGGTTCTCAAACTTTAGCTCACTCAGAATCATCAACAGAGCTTTTAAAAACGCAGATGGCAGGGTACCTGGGTGGCTCAGTCAATTGAGCCTCGGACTCTTGATTTTGGCTCAAGTCATGATCTCATGGTTTGTGGGCTCAAGCTCCATGTCAGGCCTGTGCTAACAGGGGTGTGGAAACTCTTTGGAATTCTGTCTCCCTCTCTCTCCCCCTCCCCCACTTGCTCTCTCTCAAAAATAAATAAACACACACACACACACACACACACACACACACACACACATGCCTGGGCCCTATTCCCCAGAGTTTCTGATTCAAATGTTTTTGAAGAATTCTTATTTTATTTATTTATTTATGAGAGAGAGAGAGTGCAGTGGAGAGAAAGAGAAAGAGAGAGGGAATCTCAAGCAGTGCAGAACCCAACGCAGGGCTGTATCCCACAAACCATGAGATCGTGACCTGAGCTGAAACCAAAGGTCCCACTTTCAACTGACTGAGCCACCCAGGCGCCTGAGAAATCCTTAGTCTTCACAAATTCCCAGGTGAGGGGAAAGCTGCTGATTCAGGGATCCCATCTGAAGACCCAAACTCTACAGCAGGAGTTGGCAAACCACAGCCCACAGTCCAAATCCATCCTGACTGCTGTTTTTGTACAGCTCTGGAATTAAGAATAGTTTTTACAAATGAACTGATTTCGCAAATCGATTTGATGGTAGTGTGCAGGAGCTATAAACCCCAGTTAACTCAAATACTATTCCAAGAAAAAAACACTTTTATTTTTCCCAACAGTAGACATCAGTTACTCCCAAAATGTACGTAGTTATTATTAACATTTTTAATCTCATCGGTAAAAATTGTGGAAATGTGTTTTCTCGATTTAGAGGTACCTACCAAATACTTACTATTGGCCTCTTGACCTGTAAAATCTAAAATATTTACTGTTGGGCCCTTTACAGAGAAAGTTTGCAGACTCCTGCTCTAAAGGAATAGCTCACTTATGTGTGCTGTGAAAAAGCAGACAATAGCCAAATGCATGGATATTATGTCCTCAGTTTGAAAGTTTTAGTAACAATGTAGAAAAGAACATAATACAGCATAATGCAAGAGCATCGCATTTGGACATGTCTGTCAGGGGAATTGAATAACTTATACAGGATTGTGAGGATGGAAGGAAATAATGGATTTGAAAATGATTTTAGGGGTCCCTGGGTGGCTCAGTTGGTTAAGCGTCCCACTCTTGATTTGGGCTCGGGTTATGATCTCAAGGTTGTGAGATGAAGCCCTGTGTGGGGGCTCCGGGCTGGGTGTGGAGCTTGCCTAAGAATCTCTCTCTCCCTGGGCTCCTGGGTGACTTAGTCGGTTAAGCCTCCAGCTCTTGATTTCAGTTCAGGTTGTGATCTTGAGGTTTGTGAAATGGAGCCTCACATTGAGCTCCTCAATGACAGCACAAAGCCTGCTTGAGATTCTTTCTCTCTCCCCTCTCTCTGCCCCTCCCCTGCTTGTGTTCTTTCTCTCTCTCTCTCTCAAAATAAACATTAAAAAAAAGATTCTCTCTCCCTCTCCCTCTGCCCTCCCCCCCTCATGTGCTTGCACTCTCTCATGATATCTCTCTCACTAAAAAAAGAGAGAGACACACACACAGCGACAGAAAGAAAGAGAGAGAGAGAAAGCAAATGATTTTATTTAAAACCTTGTAAACTTCCAAAGATATGCAATGCAGACAGGTGTTGAGTTTGAGAAGTTCTTTATAGATTTTTGATACTAACTCTTTATCCATTATGTCATTTGCAGATATCTTCTCCCATTCATTGGTTGCCTTTTAGTATTGTTCATTGTTTCCCTTGCTTTTTATCTTGATGAGGACCCGGTAGTTCATTTTTGCGTTTATTTCCCTTGTCTTCAGAGACATGTCAAGTAAGAAGTTGCTCTGGCCAAGGTCAAAGAGGTTGCTGCCCGTGTTCTCTTCCAGGAGTTTGTTGGTGCATGTCCTCACATTTAGGTCTTTCATTCATTTTGAATTTCTTTTTGTGTATAGAGTAAGAAAGTGGTCTAGTTTCATTCTTCTGCATGTTGCTGTCCAGTTCTCCCAGCACTATTTGTTAAAGAGACTGTCTTCTTTCCATTAGATACTCTTTCCTGCTCTGTTGAAGATGAGTTGGCCACATAGTTTTGAGTTCATTTCTGGGTTTTCTATTCTGTTCCATTGTTCTATCTATTCTGTTCCATTGTTCTATGTGTCTGTTTTTTTGCCAGTACCATACTGTCTTGATGACGACAGCTTTGTAATATAACTTGAAATCTGGAATCAGGATGCCTCCAGTTTTGTTTTTCTTTTTCAGGACTGCTTTGAGTATTTGGGGTCTTTTGTGATTCCATACAAATTTTAGGATTGTTTGTTCTAGCTCTGTGGAAAATGCTGGTAGTATTTTGATAGAGATTGCATTATGTGTATATTGCACTGGGTTGTGTAGACATTTTAATAATGTTTGTTCTTGAGCAAACATGAGCTCATCCATGAGCGTGAAAGGGTTTTCCTTTTTTTGGGGGGGTCCTCTTCAGTTTCTTAAGTGTTCTATAGTTTTCAGAGTATAGATCTTTTGCCTCTTTAGTTAGGTGTATTCCTGGGTATCTAATTGTTTTGGTTGAGAATTTCTGCATCCATGTTCATCGGCCTGTAATTCTCCTCTTTAGTGGGGTCTTTGTCTGGTTTTGGAATCAAGGTAATGCTGGCTTCATAGAATAAGTTTGGAAGTTTTCCTTCTATTTCTATTTTTTGGAACAGTTTAAGAAGAATAGGTATTAACCCTTCTTTAAACGTCTGGTAGAATTCCCCTGGAAAGCCATTTGGCCCAGGACTCTTGTTTGTAGGGAGATTTTTGATTACTGATTCAATTTCTTTGCTGGTTATGGGCCTATTCAAATTTTCTGTTTCTTCCTGTTTCAGTTCTGGTAGTTTGTGAGTTTCTAGGAATTTGTCCATTTCTTCCAGATTGCCCAGTTTGTTGTCATAGAATTCTCTTACAATTGTTTGTATTTCCTGGTATTGGTTGTGAGCTCTCCTCTTTCATTTGTGATTTTATCTAGTTAGGTCCTTTCTCTTTTCTTTCTGATAAGTCTGGCTAGGGATTTATCAATTTTGTTAATTCTTTCAAAGAACCGTCTCTTAGTTTCATTGATCTGTTCTATTGCGTGTTTTGTTGTTGTTGTTCATTTGTTTGTTTCTATATCATTTATTTCTGCTCTAATCTTTGTTATTTTCCTTCTCCTGCTAGATTTAGGCTTTATTTGCTGTTCCTTTTCTGGCTCCTTTAGGTGTAAGGTTAGGTTGTATGTTTGGGGCCTTTCTTGCTTCTTGAGGTAGGCCTGGATTGCACTGCATTTCCTCTTAGGACTTCCTTTGCTGCATCCCAAAGGGTTCGGACTGTCGTGTTTTTCATGTCATTTACTTCCATGTATTTTTAACTTCCTTAATTTTCTGGTTAACCCATTCATTCTTTAGTTGGTTGTTCTTTAACCTCCATGTATTTGAGGGCTTTTCAAATTTTTTCTTGTGGTTGACTTTAAATTTCATAGCACTGTGATCTGAAAATATACATGGCATGATCTCAAACTCTTTTTACTTGTTGAGGGCTGATTTGTGACCCAGTATGTGATCTATCTGGAGAATGTTCCACGTGCAGTCGAGAAGAATGTGTATTCCACTTTAGCATGAAATGTTCTGAGTATATCTGTTAAATCCAGTAATGTCATTCAAAGCCATTGTTTCCTTGTTGATTTTCTGCTTAGATGATCTGTTGCTGTAAGTGAGATGTTAAGGTCTCCTACTGTTATTGTATTATTATCAATGATTTTCTTTATATTTGTTATTAATTGATTTATATATTTAAATGTTTCAAGTTGGGGGCATACATATTTCTAATTGTTTGATTTTGATGGACAAATCCCTTAATTATGATATAAGCCCTTTATCTCTTCTTACAGTCTTTGGCTTAAAACCGAATTTGTCTGATATAAGTATGGCTACTCTGGCTTTCTTTTGACATCCATTAGCGTGATAGATGGTTCTCCATCCCCTCACTTTCAATCTGCAAGTATCTTTAGATCTAAAATGTATCTTTTGTAGGTAGCATATAGATGGATATTCTTTCTAAATCCATTCTGATACTCTGTGTCTTTTGTTTGGAGCATTTAGTCCATTTACATTCAGAGTGATTATTGAAAGATGTGAGTTTAGTGCCATTGTGTTACCAGTGATGCTCTCTGGTCCTTTATAGTCTTTGTTCATTTTGGTCTTTTTTCTTTCCCACACTCAAAGAGTCCCCCTTAAAATTTCTTATAGGGCTGGTTTAGTGGTAATAAACTCCTTTAGTTTTTGTTTTTCTGGGAAACTCTATATCCCTCCTTCTATTTTGAATGACAGCCTTGGTGGATAGAGTATTTTTGGCTGCATATTTTTCCAATTTAACACATTGAATATATCTTGCCACTCCTTCATGGCATGTCAAGTTTCTTTGGACAGATCTACTGCAAACCTAATCCTTCTTCCCTTGTATTTTATGGACATTTTTTTTCCCCTTGCTGCTTTCAGGATGCTTTCCTTCTCTGTGTATCTTGTGAATTTGACTATGGTATATCTTGGCCAGCTTTTATTGAATTTAATAGGAATCTCTGTGCTTCTTGGATTTTGATGCATGTAT
Organism: Hyaena hyaena; assembly: GCF_003009895.1. Lineage (NCBI taxonomy): Eukaryota > Metazoa > Chordata > Mammalia > Carnivora > Hyaenidae > Hyaena > Hyaena hyaena. The sequence continues at coordinate 111,675 of NW_024082512.1, forward strand.
CCTTTCCCAGATTAGGTAAGTTTTCAGCTGTAATTTACTCACACAAACCTCCTGCTTCCTTCTCTCTCTCTTCATCTTCTGGGGCCCCTAGGATACAAATGTTATTACATTTTAATAAATCATTGAGTTCCCTAAGTCTGCATTTGGGATCCCTGGCTTTGATTTCCTCTTCTTTTCAGCTTCATTTTTTTTCTATGATTTTATCTTCTATATCACTAATTCACTCCTCTGCCTTGTCCATCCTCATTTTTATAGCCTCCATTTGGGTTTGCATCCCAGTAATAGTGTTTTTAATTTCAGCCTGACTAGATTTTAGTTCTTTTATCTCTACAGAGGGATTTTTCTGGTATCTTCTCTGCTTTTTTTCAGAAGTTAGTATCTTTATGATCATTTTTAAATCATATTAAATTCTAGTTCAAACATATTACTTATGTCTATGTTGAGTAAATCACTGGCCATCATTTCTTCCTGCTCTTTCTTTTGAGGTGAATTCCTCTGTCTTGTCATTTTGAAGGAAGGAAAAATAATAATAGGGTGAAATAAAAATTTTAAAAAGCAAATAAAGGAAGCCAGATCCTAGGTGTGTTTTGCTATGCTTGTTAAGAGAAGCTTGATAGAAAAAAAGAAAAAGAGAAAACAATTAAAAATAATAAATAATAGAATAAAATAAAAATTTTACTCTTTTTGTATCCAGGAAACAAAAGAAAAAGCAACAACAAAAACAGAAGCAACAACAACAAAAAGAACAAACAAACAAAAAAACCCAAATGAAGCTAAATCCATTTTCCCCGAGAGCTGAAACTTTGCTGCAGTCTGTGATCCGTAGTCTAAGTGAGTGGAAGGGATTTGTGCTATTCTTCTGGGGGAGGGTCTTGCCATGCTGTGGCAACGGCTTGTCCCAGGAAACAGGCCACCAGCAGTGGCAGCAGCTCAGAGTTTATGGTAAATCACAACATAGAGCCAGTACCAGGGTTTGCTGCCCTCAGCCCACATCTTTGTTCCTGTACAGTTGAACCAGCGACTTGGTGGTGCCTGAGGGTAATTTGCCCAGGAGAGGCAGTATCACCTCTACCAAGTGCACTCCAAGCAAGGGAACCACTTCTCCCTGAGCAACCCAGGCGTCCTCAGACCCCACTGCCCCCGGCTCCACCCCACTTCCTTGGCTGAGCACCCACAAGGGCTGACGTCTGAAACTTCAGACTCTGTGCTCTGCTGTTTATAAGAAACTGGGGGCATTGAAACCCTCTCCTTTTCCCCCATCAGTGGTTCTGGGGGGCAGTTTTCTGGTGTAGTCCCCCGTGTGTATTTTCACTCTTTCTCTCTGCTCTTTCAGGGGGAGTGCCTTCTTGCACAAACCCAACATGCTGTGTTGTCTCCCTGTCTGCCTTCTTCCTCTCTGAATACTTCTGCCTCCCCTCTGCATCACCTCTGCTCTTCTCTCCCCGGATCCACCTCTCTACACCATGTACCCTGCTGTGTTCTCTCCCTCAAACTATGCAGATTGCTCTGTTAATTCTCGGATCTGTTTTCTAGGTGTTCAGAACAGTTTGATGTTGATCTAGCTGTGCTTGTGGGAGGAGACAAGGGCAGGGTCCCCTTATACTTTGCCATCTTAACTCCTCCCCATGCGCACTGTTTTCTAATGCAGTGGTTTTCTAATATTTTTGAGTCTAAGGACCCCTTTCCACTCTTAAAAATTATTAAGGATACAAAGAAATTTTGTAGATTATATCTGTTAATATTTATCATATTAGAAATTTTAAATAAGAAAATTTTTAAATATTATTGCAAAACAAGTTAGCAACGTGTACTTCTTTCTTGTGTTTCTGTATCAGTGTAAGGAAAACTTGGGGCTTTCACAAAGATATAATGAGTGATAATAAAGTTCTAGAGATCAAAGCAGGTAAAGCAGAAAAAAAAAGCATGTTAGCATGGAAGTACTGAGAACATTCCCTGAAAATGAACATATGTGTGTATCCAAAATCAACTACCTAAGAAAGGTGTAGCAAACACAAGACCACACAGTATGTATTACATTAGCCATTGAGTGATAATGTCGTTACACATCAGGTATCCTTGGTTAAACTTACTGTACACCTAGGAGTGAAAAAGGCAAATAAATCTTTTTTATTATATTGTATCTTTTTTGTGATATGATACCCTGAAGACACACTGAATGGGTATTGGAAACCCCCACACTTTGAAAATCACTCTCCTAAGGAATGGACCTGGTGATTGGAAAAAATAAAGGCTATATGTGAAGGGAGAAAAAAACCCTTGCTCATAGCATGAATATTATATTTCACTAAGCCAATGAAAAATTTGTTGAGGTGTGATTTTTTAAAATTAACTTTGCTATAATGCTGCATTTGAGCAAGACTTAGCTAAATTAAACTTTCAGATTTCCAATTTGAAAACATTTTTGGGAAGAAAATATAGAGAATACGGGATGATCTTTAGAAGCAGTTCACAGCACATTCCTTAATGCATGTAACATATTTTCATCAAAATTCATTTTACCTTGAGACCCACAATGTATTGGAGGTTGGTAGGGAAGCAGGGATGGATATAGATAAGCCATGATAGCTGAGAAGTTTACAAGCCAGGTAAAGACAAGTACGAGCTTGTATAATTGCATATATCAGAATCCATGGAGTCACAGAAGTGACAGAGGACATCCTGCATGTATTGAGAGAACTCATGTATGTATTTCATTTTGATGGGCGAAAAGAATGGGGTGGAGTGCTCCTTTCAAAGGAGGCTGATAGAGGTGGGCAAAACCTGGGTCCAGGGAAGTGAGTTGAAAGTGGATTTAAAGGGCTAGAGCAGAGGATGAGGTCTGGGTGTTGTGATGGATAAACTGGATAGAAGGGGCATTAGAATCTAGAGAGCTCTCCTCAACAGGGATGTCCCGCTACTTAAGTCTCCAGCAAGTTGGCAACAGCAGCATTTATTTCATGGACACTTACGTCCAGGAGAGGGAGCTCGTCTCACACCCATTCACTATGTAAATTGAACTACTTTAAACATGTGGGGGTATATTCTGAGGTTATTCATTATTCTGGCCATCTTTTATAGGGGCAGTTTATAAATAAAGTATGTTCTAGAGAATAGTATTGAACAACAGAGATGTTTTGAAAGTCTAAATTGTGTTTAAATTGGTATCTTTTCAGAATTAATAGAATATGTTATAAATGAATAAATTTGTCACATTTTTAGTAAACTCAAAAAATAAAAATAAAATTAAAAAACCAGGTATAGAACAATGCATTTCCCATATAAATTAGAAGGCCATTCATAGAACAATACGTTTCTAATAAATCAAGTGACTTGAAAATACAAATAACCCAATAATATGCAATAGAACTGACATGGACAAATACTGCATAGAAACACAGTGGTTTGTTTTAGTTATGTAAATCTCATTTAGTTACTCAGATCCCAACTAATAAAGTATTATGAAATAGTTAAAATTATATTTTGCTCTACTTCACTTTGAGGAGAAAGTAACAAATGTAAAAACAGACTTACATAAAGTATTTGCTTTTCAAATCAACTTAAGCATGTAGCCTGCTGTTGACTATTTATCAGATTCAGCATGTATCTGGTACCAACAACATTCAATGCTGTAATTCATTGTGGGGATATAAAATGAGAAGAACATCACCACTGCCCACATAAGCTATAATACAAGGCAAGGGATGGAGTGATTGGGACCATAAGGGAGTTTAGAGGAGAAAAGGTATTGCTGCTAATTGATAAGATAATGATACTGGCAAAGTTTTGAGTTCTATAATAGTGCTAAGACCTGTTGTCAAGATTTTACTCCTGTCATCTTATTCAAACTTCAAAACAGTCATGGAAGACAGGTACGATGATCCCCATTATGTAGGTGAGGAGATGGAGTAACTTGCCTGATTTCATACAGCCAAGGAGAGGACTCCATCTAACCCCACAGTCAGACTCTAAAGCTAATGGGCTTAGCCGCTACCTCAAAAAGGCTTCCTGAAGGACTTAATGTTTGAGATGGGCCTTGAAAGGAGCTAGGATTTGGGCATGTAAAATCCAAAACGTTTTAAAGTAACATGCTCAGTTTCCACACCTTTGAAATGGAGATGATGATTGTGCTTACTTCATAGGATTCCTGTGAGGATGAAATGAAGTTTTTAAAATGAAACGCTAGAACAGTGCTCTACGTGGGCACTAACTGTTGTTATTATTATTAGTATTTTTAGACAGTGATGATGGGAGAGGGCATTTAGATATAAGTGTACCTTCTTTATTATTATTATTTTTACAAGTAGTTTATTGTCAAATTGGTTTCCATATAACACCCAGTGCTCATCCCCACAAGTGCCCTCCTCCATGCCCATCTCCCCCTCCCCCCGCCATGCCCTCAGTCTTCAGTTTATTCTCAACATTCAAGAGTCTCTCATGGTTTGCCTCTCTCCCACTATTGACGGATGGATCAAGAAGATGTGGTTTATCTATACGATGGAATACTACATGGCAATGAGAAAGAATGAAATCTGGCCATGTGTAGCAACATGGATGGAACTTGAGGGTGTTATGCTGAGCGATAAGTCAGGCAGAGAAGGACAAATACCATATGTTTATTATTTTTAAAAACGTTGATTTATTTGAGATAGAGGAAGAGGGCACACATGTGGATAGTGGAGGGGCAGAGAGAGACAGAGAGAGAATCCCAAGCAGGCTCCCCACTGTCAAAGTAGAGCCTGACTCAGGGTTCAAACCCATGAACCATGAGGTCATGACCTGAGCTGAAACCAAGAGTCAGTGCTCAGTCAGCTGAGCCACCCAGGTGCCCCTAAGTGTATCTTCTTAAGTGCACTTAAGATGGGAATGTCTGCACACACTGAAATGCTCTATAGAAAATAGAGTAAAAAGTAAGGAAGCAATTACGGGAAAACACATCTCATATTCCTTGATTGCACTGAATTGGTCTGGTGTGGACAGTTATTCATAACCCCTCCCAGTAATGGTGAGTTTGCATGCTTTCTGTCCCATTCAAGTCCATTTTGTCCCATTATGGATTTAGACTCTCAGTAGGCATAGGGAATATAATGGCTGGCCCCCAGCGGAGTGGCAGGCAACAGTAGTGCTGGCTGAAGTGTTGGCCATGGTGGCTCAGTGGCAGGAAAAGCCATGGGATGGGACAGTTTGCAGGGCTCCAAGGAGGCCAGAGACTTCAGGGGAAGATCGACGATAGGAGTGGTCAAGCACAAGTAAGTAGCCTTATATTTCTGTGTGTGTGTGTGTGTGTGTGTGTGTGAGTGTGAGTGCACTCACGCGTACGTGTGTGTGTGTCCTAGTCTGAAAAGAGGATGTCAACCACAGAAAGATAACCATCTATCCTAAGAATAAGTAATTCGAATGAGTTAAACAGGTCCTGTGTGAGTCTCCTCCTATCTTCCCCACTGGAGTATTTCCTGTCTCCTTGTTGATTAAAAGTTTCTCTTTCATCGTTGTCTCCAAACATGCAACATTTCACAAGCAAGACTTATTTCTGGGGTAGTAGGAGGACAGGAAGCAGGCAGGAGAATGAAAGGAAAACTGGAGAAAAGAGAATCTCGGTGTTTGCAGAAGTGTAGTGATCCTGTTTGTAAAAGATTTGGTGGCCTGGGTTTGTCCCATGCCCCGTGTCCGCTCATCCTCTGCACAGCCCAGCAGGGACCTGGAAATCCCAGCCGCGCAGCTTCACAGCAAGTAGAGCAGCCTTCAGGGACTCAGACCCCTCTCCTGGGAGCATTTGCTTCCGCTGAGCCTTCAGGTGGGCCCTGCACCTTCCAAACTCCTCACTTGTTCTATCAGCTGCAGTGGCCTTTGCTGATCACAAATTTACCGAAAATGAATATTCCAAGCCAAGTCACGATGTTCCTAAGAAATTAATGTTTCCAAAATGAGGTAAGTGAATTTGTTTCTACCATCAGCCTTTCATTGTCGTAATGGGATGTTTTTCTTCAAAACAGTATCGTGCTTACTATGAAGCATTTAAAGCAGTCAATGAGAAAAACAGAGCCTTCGAAGAAATGGAAGACCTCCGAGCCTTGCGTTTTCTATCTGTAATCTCCATTGTGGACCCTTGGATTTTCATAATTTTCAGAACACCGGTATTTCGGATGTCTTTTCACAAGATTTTCATAAGGCCTCTTATGGACAGAAATTGGTATGGTAATTCCTGCCGAACAAACATGGAATCCAGCCTGTGACAGTGTTTTACCACCCAGTCTCTGGTAAGCTGAGGAGTACGTCACATTTTCTGTCAAAGAACCATGATTAAAAAAAAAAAAAAAAACTTAACAATTTAAAAGCCATCTCCCAGAACAAAACACCTCAATGTGTTTTCAAAAGTGTTTGATAACATTTTTAACAATCTGTGGTCACTCTGTAGTCATAAACCAGTTCAGTCGATATTCTCATTTCGAGTTATGAACAGCAACTGCAATTTCATATAGTGTAACCGAAGTGAACAGTCTTAAAGCGATGACATTAATTGTTCCAACATTTGGGAGTGGTGTCCCTAATGTTTTAGAGAGAATGAGGACACTGCTGGGTGTTTATTCAGATTCCAGTAGAAACACCATTGTTTATCATTATATGTGTGTTCTTAAATTTTCTTATCCTATCCATTTATAGTGAAACCTGATTGGTTAATTTTGTATCATAATAGTGTGAATTATAGATGCTCCGCAGAGAAGTGGGGTGAGAAGCACAGCCAGGTCAGGGTTTGGGAGAGGCTTTTGCCGGCCACCCTCTGGAATGGTGCTCACTGCTTCATGTGGAGAGGCAGTCCATAATAAGTAGACATGAGGCAAGATGTGACAGTGGTCCCCAACTCGGAGAAGAAAAACTAGTTTTTATCTTTTGAAGTCTAGTTTCTTGTATATTCAGGTAGGAGTGTCAGTAGGAATCAAAATTTGGGAGTGGGTTACAAAATGTTTCAATTTTTGGAAACTTCATTTTATCTGTTTATTATATTAATGGATTCTTTGCAGGAGAGATTTATGCTTCTTTGAAAAATGGTGACGTATGACTTCCCAGAGAGTCACGTTCACTGCGTTTGGCTGTGTGAAACAGTAGGGCATTTGGCACAGAGAAAAGTGCACCCAGGACTCAGCCAGCCTCAACTGAGGATGATGTCAACAACCTTAACCATCCACCTATTAACAGCCATATTCTGCTCTTTGTGGGAACAGTAAGATCATAGTGAAGTCCCTGAGAGCTATGCTTTCAAAATCAGAGCAGGATGTGGCTCAGATGGAGCACAAGTGAGCACTTTAATTGTACATTTAAATGTTTACAAAGGTAAAAACACTATGGCCAAAATGGAAAAGTGGGGAAAATATGGTTGCGGCTAATAAGCCAAACAAGAAACTCTAAATCCAGCTTGTAGGTAAGAACTTGCACCTTTGATGTCTGAGGGGTTTCAGCCCCTCTGAGGTCCCTTTCTTCCACAGCACACTCAGAGACTCTGAGCTGGACACCTGGCTGCATTTAAATAGTCCCAAGACCCCCACCCAGCCATCCCTTCCAAAGGGAAGAATGTTTGCCTTATTTCCAGTGTAGCAGCAACCCCATTTTCCATCTCTGGTTTATCTCAGAGATATATTAGCCTAGATCTCTATGTATGTATATATGTTTGTTTGTTTATTTTAGGTATAACAAAACTGTGAAATGGCCAAATTAGGAATATACAAGCTATGATTTGAGAGGATGACTTGATAAAAACTGCATTTGTTTTCAAGTTTAACTTTTATTTGTATATTTAACAGGTAAATACATATGTGTTTTATTGTCAGAGGAGGTGCCTCTTTTATTGTGCTCTCCTTTTGGAAGGTATGCTATGATAACTGTCAAGATAATTTGGTAAGGTCTCAGATGAGTCAATAAACATAATTTTATAATATTTTGCAGAGGAAGTTTCTTTAAATGAAAGAAAAGTGTTTAGTTTTCTTTTTTTGAATAAACAGTTGCCAGTCATATTTCATTCCCTCACGGTTTCATAGTGTGGATTTTTTTTTTTAATTTTTATTTACTTCTAGGAGAGAGAGACAGCGTGAGCAGGGGAGGGTCAGAGAGAGAGAGGGAGATACAGACTCTGAAATAGGCTACAGGCTCTGAGCTGGCAGTCAGCACAGAGCCCGACGCAGGGCTCAAACCCACGAATCGCGAATCATGACCTAAGCGAAAGTCAGACGCTTAACCGACTAAGCCACCCAGGCGCCCCATAGTGTGGATTTTTATATGCTCTTCTATTAGCATTTATATTAGTCTAAACAAGTTTGCAAAGCTTTATCCAAGGACTTAGTGATCCTTTCTGTTTAATACAAAGTGTAGATATACCATCTTGGTGAAAGCCAAGTTAAGTTAGAAGTCCATTCTTCAATGATCTTCTATTTCTTTTCATTTATTCATTAGATCATTAAGTAAGTCTTAACTGACACATACCTTGTGACAGACAATTGGTTAGGTGCTAAAGAAAAGAATACCTAAGACTTGGCCCTAACCCATAAGGTTTTCATTGTCCAGTGAGGGAGACAGTCAAGTAAACAGTTACAATAACGTTTAGAAGTCCCAAGAGTAAATGGGCACACATAAACCAATTAGAAGATGAGGTCTGAACTTGGGGTTGTGTGTGGGATCATCAGGAGAGCTTCTCAGTGACGAGATGCTTAAGTGTTGAAAATGAGTAGGAAGTTTGACTCTGGCTGAATCCTGGACAAAAGACCCCAAGAGATAGTTGCATAAGAGGAACTGTATGTGGTTCATAAATGTAGGAAAATTTCCAACCTAATCCAAGAAATACAAATTAAAATGAAATTATCAAGGACTAAACCAAAAAAACAAATTGAGTCTCAATAACAGAGAGGATTTTATTAAATAAGAGGAATGTGACTGGTGAATTTGTAAATTTGACTACCTTTTCTGGATAGCAATCTGACAGCACGTAACAAGAACCTAAAAGTGCTCTCTAGAATAAACAGAAGGACTGTCATAGTGATGTGCTAAACTCTGCTCTGTAGTGTTATTTATTATCTGAAAAAAAATGAAAAGGAAGCCATCTAAAGACCAAACAAGGGTTAAACAAACTCTTCAGATATACTATACACTTGACCTTTGAACAACACAGGTTTGAACTACACAGGTTCACTTTTTTGTGATTTATTTTCTCAAATATATTGGAAAAAATTTGGAAGGTTTTCAACAATTTGAAAAAAACTCACAAACTGTGTAGATTAGAGATACAAAAAAAATTTAAGAAAGAGTTATTATTGTCAGAATGCAGTATATAAAACATATGCAAAGTATGTGTTAATTGACTGTTTATGTTATCTGTAAGGCTTCCAGTCAACAGCAGGCTATTAGTAGTTAAGTTTTGGGGGAGTCAAAAGTTACACACAAGTTTTTGATGATAGCTCTATCTCCTCATGTTTAAGAATCAATTGTAGGGGCGCCTGGGTGGCTTAGTTGGTTAAGCGCCGACTTTTGCTTAGGTAATAATCTCGCGGTTCGTGGGTTCGAGCCCGGTGTCAGGCTCTGTGCTGACTGCCAGCTCAGAGCCTGGAGCCTATTTCAGAGTCTGTGTCTCCCTCTCTCTCTGACCCTCCCCTGCTCACGCTGTCTCTCTCTCTCTCTCTCTCCTAGAAATAAATAAAAATATTTTAAAAAAAGAATCAATTGTATACACAAATAAACATGAGAATTATGCAGCCATTAAAAAAGATGTCTTCAAATAGTTTATAGTTCAGAAGGAATCTTACAATGTAATATTAGATGAAAAAAGCAAGATACAAACTTTAAAGGTATGATCCATAAATATACATGTATAGAAAATATTTTGAAAAAATAAAGCAAAGAATCAGAAGTGTGAATCACAGTTAACCTTTTAATCTGGAGTTTCCCCATAGTTCTTTGCATTTTCCAAGTTTTAAAATAAGGTCATGTTTCTTTTACATAAAATTATTTTTTTAAATGACTAGAAATAGACCAAGCAAACATAGGGGGAACACTTTCTTTTTTTTAAATATTTATTTGAGAGAGAGAGAGACTCTCCTGAGTGCAGGAAGGAGGAGGGGCAGACAGACAGAGGGGGAGACAGGGAATCCCAAGTGGGCTCTGTGCTAACATCACAGTTTCACAGTTCCATGAACTCATGAAACACGAGATCATGACCTGAGCTGAAATCAAGTCAGACGTTTAACAGACTGACCGACCCAGGTGCCCTGGAAGAGCTTTCTAGTCTAAAGGAATTGTATGTGCAAAGCCACACAGGAGTAAAGGAGTGTGCATGTCCAAGCTTAGTTTGGCAGATGCTTAGGAATTGTGAGCAAAGGTGGCAAAAAGGCTGAAAAGAGAGGCAGGTTTCATATTGTGTTGGGTGTTGGGTGCAGAGGTGGAAGATTGGAGACCTTGAAGCCAGTGTGCAAACAGAGTAGAATATGAGGAAGATCATGCTGGTGGTATGCACTGTGGATGGTATAGATGGGGCACCAGATGGGGTGGGAGAGGGTGTACTGGCCCCCCATGCAGTTGTACAGTCCATGCACTCCACCAGAACACTGGCTAAGTAGGTGGGTCTGAAATATAACCCTGGCCCTGCTCACCTGACTGTGGGCTGCATCAACTCAGAGAAATGGGCCCCTTTTTATGATTTTTCTACTTGGAGGGGTACAAAGACAGTAGATGTGCAGGCTTGGGAGTGTCCTGTTGCCAGGGAGGGGAAGAGGTGAGGAGGAGCTGAACTCAAAACACTGGAGAGGGCAAGATGAATCACACAGCTCTTTCATAGGTAAAGCTGACAGGAAGGATTCCAACTTATGATTCAGTCATGCCTTTTGCTTTTCTTTCAGTTGTGTATGATTTGGCCGTTTCCTGCTTCTTGGTTTCAGTATACTCAAGAGCAAGTTAGGAAAGGGGATAATTCTGAACAAAGTCCCCTCACCCCTTAAGCATCCCCGGTCTATCTAGACGGAGGCTTGCAGCTACTGATTCCAGTGAAGTTTCTGGACTACCTGTGGATTTTAATTACACACTACCCAGCCAAGTTAATAAAGGGCCACCTGTGAGGACTGTTAATTTAATTCCAGTAGTCAGTCTGAGGCTGACTGGGCCAGGTATTCTTGAAACTTTAGGGGAGAGAGAAGGAATCCCACAAGGAGTAAGCACTTCGATGGCTCCAGACATTCCCTTGCCACACGGCCTGCTTGCTCATTTAACTGAAGATCTTTGTGCTCCAGACCAGTGCTTTTCAAAGCATGGCCCTGGAGCAGAGCATCAGCACCACCAGGAACTCATCCAGCCTCACCTCACACTTACTGAATCAGAGTCTCGTGGGGTGGGCCCACAAAGTGTGCTTTAACATGCTCTTCGGGTGATTCTCATGGGTGGTCAAGTTTGAGAACCACTGCTCCATGCAAAAAGGAAAGGAAAAACAAAAAGGCAAAATATGCAATAGACTCAATTCATGATGTTTCTCCGACCTCTGAGTCTTAGATCTTTTCAGTTGTGGGTCATCGCTCACACCTGACTCTATTTTATCTGTAATGTTCTTAAGGCTGTTATAACATTTACATGCAGGTAGTCCTTTCAAATGCTCACTAAGGATGGCAGTGAGGAGCTTTTGGCCCCAAAAAGATAGAGGTGCTCCCTCAGATATGCTGCTGCTTAGCCTCCTGCAGATGCACCTTGGGCCCAAGGCTGAAGTTATTCTATTGTGAAAGAAAACCAACTAAAGGGCATTCATTCACAAAAATATTATCAGAGATTCTATGTATAGGTAGGCTTTCATTTGGGATTTAAAAGTATTTTTTAGCTCTCTATAGAATAGAAACCTCCAATAAAATATGTGTAGCTATTTTTAAAGTTTTATAATTTGTACTTTTTGAATATTTCAAAAAATACATCATACATTTTATCTTCCCTCCTAGGTTTTAAAGGATATGAGGACTAGGTATTTTCCTGTTTTTCTCTTTTTCCCCCCTAATAACTAACATGTTCAATAGAAGGGCTATAAATATATATTGAATAAAAGGTGCTCTCTCCCATGATTTCCCCAAAATGTAAGTAATATTATAAGAGGCTGCTATGACTTGATCAGAGAGTCCTCTGTATCTGAGAGGAATGTTCTCGTTCCCGCATACAAGGATTTTTCTCTTAGGCCATGCAAAGGTGAAAATAATAAATGCAGGAGAAAATACTTTTGCTCCATATTTTCCTGCTATCACAGAATGTGGAAATTGACGTGTTTCAGTTTTATCCAGGAAATAGCAAGCTGTAATTAATAAAATTAGCAATGTATGAGGCGCCTGGGTGTCTCAGTCAGTTGGGTGTCTGACTTTGGGTCAGGTCATGATTTCACAGTTTATGAGTTCAAGCCCTGTGTTGGGCTCAGCTGACAGCTCAGACCCTGAACCTGCTTTGGATCCTGCGTCTCCCTTTCCGTGCCCCTCCCCAGCTCATGCTCTGTCTCTCTCTCTCAAAAATGTATAAACGTTAAACTAACTTTTAAATTAAGCTAAAAATGTAAAAATTTTATCAGGTTTTATCATCAGGTTTTTAAGATGGTAAAAACAATTTTGCCTTACTGGAGTAGAGTGTTTTACACACATCTCTTTTCATTCCTCTCATGAGTGAGGCTAGAATTGCTGGTCTGCCTATTCCCAGTACCGCCTGCAGGTGGAGCAAAGCTGAGCTCACAGGTAAAGGATGGTAAAGTAATTAGGGCTTGCTTTCCTGCCTTTGCACAAATCTCTAACCTGTTGAAACAAATCACAGGCCTCACCCGATATCAGCTACATGAAGATTTAATCTTCCAGACAAATTTAAAAACTGCAAGTACTTGGAGGCAACCAGTCTTAAAAATATTTGCAATGAACATATTCAGAATCCATCATGCTCTGGTCACAGAGAATGGTCAAATATAGGGAGAGTAAGAAATAAACCTGTTTTTTTTTTCTTTTTGCTACTGAATTGCTAAAACCAATGATAATAAAGCATAGTCAAGTCCAATTTGATAAGAAAGTATATTTTCAGTCACCTTGGAGAGCCTTCTACTGATTCTTAATTCATTAGAAGTGCTTAGAATCCATTTGGAAACATAGGACAAATTAGAAGTTAAAAATAATACAATGTAGTGCAAATGTTATGGAGTGCTGTAGTATAGGGTATAGATTTGAACACATCAAGCCTCAAATCAAAGACCGTTGATGTTTAAGTTTAGTCTAGTGGCACATTGTATTGACATTGGGTAAACAATGAAGTTGAAAGCTTGCCAGCATTAATTTCTTATCAGTACAAAATAGGATATGGAAACAGTAAGTGCCATGAAACATAATTCATGGTGAATTGGGAGGGACTTTTTAATTTTCCCCAATTTATTTTTTTTAAATATTTTTATTTATTTCTAGGAGAGAGAGAGAGAGAGAGACAGCGTGAGCAGGGGAGGGTCAGAGAGAGAGGGAGACACAGACTCTGAGACAGGCTCCAGGCTCTGAGCTGGCTGTCAGCACAGAGCCCGACACGGGGCTCGAACGCACGAACCGAGAGATCATGACCTAAGCGAAAGTCGGACGCTTAACCGACTAAGCCACCCAGGCGCCCCTAATTTTCCCCAATTTAAAGCCCAGACAATTTATCCGGAGGATACAAAAGTGCTAAAGCAGAGGGGCACATGCACCACAATGTTTATTGCAGCACTATCAACAATAGCCAAAGTAGGGAAATAACTCAAATGTTCATCAACTGATGAATGGATAAAGAAGATGTGGAATATATGCAATGGAATATTACTCAGCAGTGAAAAAGAATGAAGTCCTGTCATTTCCAACAATGTGGATGGAACTGAAGGGTATTATGCTAAGTAAAATAAGTCAGAGAAAGATATATTGTATGATTTCACTCACGTGGAATTTAACAAAACAGGTGAATATAGGGGAAGGGAAGCAAAAATAAGATAAAAGCAGAGAGGGAGACAACCCATAAGAGATTCTGAAATACAGAGAACAAACTTAGGGTTGCTGGTGGGGTGTGGGGTGGGGGAATGAGCTAAATGAGTGATGGTATAAAGGAGGGCACTTGTTGGAATGAGCACTGGGTGTTCTATGTAAGTGATGAATCATTAATTCTATTCCTGAAATAATTATTACACTATATGTTAACTAACTTGAATTTAACTTTTTAAGAAATGGAAAAAAAGCCCAGCCAGAGAACTCTCAATTAGAAAGACAAAGTGCAATCAATGATTTACTGATTATGACAGGCACATTCAAAAGAAAATGATTCCAAAAAGCTAAAATGGGACCAAAAATCTATCCTTAAAATGTGAATAAAAGTAATATCAGGCAAAATAGCATTTAAGGCAGTAAAAGTTTTAAATGGTTAAGTGGTTAAAAAGTCTATTTGGGGCTGTAAATTACAATCAGGAGTGAATACCTTACAGCTTGGATTTATTTTGATAAAATAATATGATAATAGAAATACAAAGAAAAAAGCACTGGAAACATGAAAAATGAAAAAAATCACTAATTTTCTTGAGTAATTTTTTGGCATGGATGATCTTCATGCCATCCCCCCATCAAAGGTAGATCAAATAGACAAAAAGACAGTTGTATAAATATATTTATGTTTCTGGTGCCACATAACTCAAAATTTGGATTTATATTCATTAAGAAGAATATATTTAGGTGGGTCTGTTTTTAAGCATCGGCTTTGATACTGACTCATGATTCACTTTTGGGGTCTTAAAGGCACCTTAAGAAAGATAAGCGTTGGCTCTCCAGAGCAGCTAAAACAGGTTCAGCAAGCATGGAGGAGGGCACTTGTTGGGATGAACACTGGGTGTTATATGGAAACCAACTTGACAATAAACTATAAAAAAAATAAAAATAAAACAATAAAACAGTTTCAACAAGAAGCCTGTGTGACTGCAGAGGAGACATGCTATATGGAAAGCAGTGTTGTGAGCAGAGAAAATGAAGTGTTTCAAACACGAGCCCCAAACTCAGTCCTAAGGAACAGGTCTCTAGGGGTGCCTGGGTGGCTCAGTCAGTTCAGTGTCCAACTTTGGCTCAGGTCGTGATCTCCCAGCTTGTGAGTTAGATCCCTAAGTCGGGCTCTGTGCTGACAGCCAGAGCCTGGAGCCTGCTTCAGATTCTGTGTCTTCCTCTCTTTCTACCTCTCCCCCCCTAAAAAAATAAATAAACATTAAAAAAAATTTTAAAGAATCTCTGTTAGATATTAGTTTGGATTTAATGGCTTTGTGCATGCAAAATTCTGTAAACTGTGATCCAGGATGTGTATCAGTCAGGATTTTGTTTATTGAATGATGGTTAGCAATTCTCCAAAGCAACAAGGGACAAGCCAACTGGTGATTTAGATCATTGGAATGATGACAATGACAATGACAGTGACCCATCTTGGTGTATGTGCTCTTGTGTAATCTCTTTCCCTCAAGTGTGAGCTGGACCTAGAACCTTGCTTCTAATAAATAGAATACAGTGAAGAACATCTGAGATGTTATACTCTGGATTAGGTGACCAAAAAAGACTGGCTTCTGCCTTGCTTGCTTGCTTGCTCTAAAGGAAGCCAGCTGCCATTGCTATGAGAAGCTCACAAAGCAAAAAGCTGAGGGAGGTCACTCAGCCAACAGCCAGCAAGGAGCTGATGCCCTCGGCGCACTAACCCACAAGGAAGTGAATCCTGCAATCACGTGAGCATTGTTGGAGGTGGAGCCTTTGGAGTCCAGCCCTGAGGTAGTTACAGCCACAGAAACACCTTGACTACAGCCTTGTGAGAGACCCAGACAGAGGACCCAGCTAACCGTGACCAGATTCCTGACCCACGGAAACTGTGAGAAAAAAGTGTTTTGTTTTTTTCTAAAGCTGCTAAATTTGGGGGTAATTTTTTTCAGCATGGATAACTAATACAATCATTACTGTTAAATTAACGGATACGCCAATTACATAAAAACCCATAGCATATTTTACTGATAAATGTGATACATGGAATAGCCATAAGCCTTGATATATTAGGTATAAGAAAAATCTCAACAAATCTAAAAAAGGAGAAATTAAAACTGTTCGTCTTCTCTGTTACGTTTTAAGTTGCAACAAAAAAACTCTTTAATTACTCAGAACTTTGCTTCTTTTGTGTCCGTGATGCATGCTAAATAGTGCATAAACATGCACGTACAATTTAAAATAATAATTATAAAGTGAATATCCATGGAGACACCATACAGGTTAAGAAATAGAACATTGCCCCTGTGTACCTTTCCCTGATCACAGCTCCAGAAGTAAACACTCTTTTGACTTTAGGGATGACCATGTTTTGGCTTTTCTTTATTTTACCACCTGTGTGTGTATCATAATACATGTACCCTTTGTGTCTTTCTCTCTAGCTTAACAATATGTCTCCAGTGCAGGGGTAAGGATGAGGAATCAGGTGTATGTGATTTGCGGAGCTCGTGAGCTCAGGAGGAAGGTGGTGAAAGAATCAGGGTAGGGAGAGGAGCTAAGCAAGGATGCGGTCTCAGCTTCAGCCTGATCCCCAAGGGAGCTCAGGAGCATGGAAAGCACTGGTGTTGGTCCCTCGGGGATACCTGGGAAGGCATGTCATAAAAAGTCTTTGGCCAGGAGGTACTGGGGGCACCCTTTTGGCCAAGGATAATTGTCTAGAGCAAGGGGCCAAGTGCAAGTTATTAGCAACCAGTCCTCACAGGAGCTGAGGGATGGTGCTCTGGCCCGGGACAGGGGATCTGGACAGCATCCACTGTATATTCTGCTTGAGATTCAGCTTTGCTGTATGTATAGTTACAATTCATATGCTGTTGTTGCCAAATAGCATTCTATTGTATGACTGTATCATGTGCTGTCCGTGAACATTTGGGTTGTTTCCGGATTTACCTATTACAAATAGGTATATTGTAATAGGTATTCTTCTCATGTATTGTGTTGGGCATATTGTGTTGGCATATACCCAGGAGTGGGAGAGCAGCGTTACAGTGTATGTGCATCTTTGATTTTATTGTATTGTAAAACTTGTTTTCCAACTCCCATCACCAGCGGCACCGTTTGGTGGCTTCCATTGATATACTTGTACTTTTGGACTTGATAGGTTTTAGCCATTCTGGTAAGTTTGTAAATGGTATGTCATTGAGGTTTTAACCTGTTTTCCTTCTCGATAATAATGATGCAAACATTTTCATACCTTTATTGGCTCTTTGGAAGTTCTCTTTTTATAAAGCTTTTGTTCAAGATTTTTGCCTCAATTTTTTATAAAATGTCTCATTGATTTGAAGATGTCTGGCCTACTGTTGCTTTGTCCGTTCTCTGTGTTGCAAAACTGGTCTTCCATTGTATAATCCCTCTTTCAGTCTCCTTATGGTGACTTAAAAAAATTTTTTTAATGTTTGTTTATTTTTGAGAGAGAGACAGAGACAGAATGTTAGTGGAGGAGGGGCAGAGAGAGAGGGAGACACAGAATCCAAAGCAGGCTCCAGGCTCCGAGCTGTCAGCACAGAACCCAGCGTGGGGCTCAAACCCACAAACTGAGATCATGACCTGAGCCAAAGTCAGGTCTTAACAGACCACTTAACAGACTGAGCCACCCAGGTGCCCCTTAACGAATAGAAGGTTTCATTTTATTTGAATGTAGTATACTAAGCTTTTATTTCATGGTTAAGTTTTTTAAAGTCTTATTTGAGAAATTTTTGCCTAACTTGCAATCAAGAAAGATTTCTCTCTATTATTTTATATAAGCTTTATAGTTTTGTCCTTTACTCATGGGTTTGAATCCATCTGTAATTTATTTGGTGCATGGCATGATGCAGATAACTGATTTTCTATTTTTAGTATGTAAATAACCCAGTTGTCTCCAACTGAACTTTTTACTGAAGAGTCCATTGATATTAAATGTCATCACTGTCATATAGCACATTTCCAGATTCCTATGCCAGTTTCTAGTCCGCGTACTATTCCATTGGCCTGTTGTCTTAGTTATTTAGTAGTTTTATTCATACCTAGTACATTCAGTCCTCTCACCAAGTTTTTGGTGGGGGTTTCTTTATTTGTATTTTTGTTTTCTTGAGAGACAGCACAAGTGGGTGAAGGGCAGAGAGAGAGTGAGACACAGAATCAGAAACAGGCTCCAGGCTCTGAGCTGTCCGCACAGAGCCCAACGCGGGGCTCGACCTCACCAACCGTGATATCATGATCTGAACTGAAGTCAGACGCTCAACCAGCTGAGCTACCCAGGTACCTCCACCTAGTTCTTTTTGAAGTGGGCCCTGCTAACCTTACTGCTTTGTGTTTCCATATAAAATTGTTTTTAAGTTTATTTGTTTCGAGAGAGAGAGAGAGAGAGACAACGAGCAGGGGAGGGGCAGAGAGAGAGAAGGAGAGAATCTGTGCTAGCGGCACAGAGCCTGGTGGGGCTTGAACTCACAAACCGCAAGATCATGACCTGAGCCAGAACCAAGAGTCAGATGCATACGTAGCTGAGCCACCCAAGGGCCCCTCCATGTAACTTTTTAAGTAAGCTTGCCAAGTTCCACCAAAACCAACCAAACAAACAAAACCCTGCTGTTTTCTGTTTGTTTTTTAATTGAGATTGTACTGGCTAGATCTATTGACTAAATTATTTTATCTCCCAATTTACTTAGGTTTCCTCAATATTTCCTTAGAAAGGTTTTAACTTTTATTAAGGTATAATACACATACAGAAAAGTGTATGGACTATAAGTAGATGAGGGAATGAATTTTCACAAAGTAAACACACTAAGTAGCCAGGACTCAGACCAAGAAACAGAATACCATCAGAATCCCAGACCGTTGTATTATGGAAGTGTTGAATCACTAAATTGTATACCTGAAACTTATATTACTCTGTATGTTAACCAGAATTTAAATTAAAAAAAAAAAAAGAAAAGTGGGGCACCTGGGTAGCTCAGTTGGTTAAGCATCCAACTTCGGCTCAGGTCATGATCTCGCGGTTTGTGGGTTCAAGCCCCGCATCGGGCTCTGTGCTGACAGCTAGCTCAGAGCCTGGAGCCTATTTCAGATTCTGTGTCTCCCTCTCTTTCCGAACCTCACCTGCCCATGCTGTATTTCTCTCTCTCTCTCGGAAATAAATAAACATTTAAAAAAAATAAAAAAGAAAAGAAAAGAAAGACTTGCAAATTTGGGGGGTCAGATCCCAGAACTATTGAATCAGAACTTGTGGTGGTAGATTCTAAGAACCTGTGTTTTAACAACCTCTCCAGGAATTTTTTTTTCAATCAATATAGTTGAAGCACAATGTTATATTAGTTTCAGGTGTAGAGCAGTGATTTGACTTCTTTATGCCTTATGCTGTGTTCACCACCAGCGTAGCTACCCTCTGTCACCATACAACACTCTGACAATACCATTGACTGTACTTCCTGTTCTGTACCTTTTATTCCTGTGACAGGAATGCCCACTAAAGTTTGAGCAGCTTTGCTTTTATTCTTCACTTGGGAAGGCAGATGTCCATGAAGGATAGTCAGTGCTGAATCTGGAGTGGCATGTGTAGGAAAGCAATGACACTTTCAGAGAGTATGTGCTGTGATTTGGTTATATTTACAAAGGAGGCCAGCACAAAGCATGCTTTCATTAATGATTATGTATGGGGGCTAAGCAGCATCAACCACACAATGCTGGCAAAGGGGAGCTGGTGAGTCTTGGTTTCCTACAGGGCCTTCCATCTTCAGAAGAGTTGCTGTAACACTTTATACCGTGGGCAGAGAGTAATCTACTTCCTCTTATTCAAGTGACAAGCATTTCGGATTTTTTGGTTTCAACAGATCCATAAAGATGGAAAGAAAACCTATTTAGGATACGTAAAAGAGTATAGTAATGATAATGCTAATTCTTTGGATTCTGGGGTGTGTTAAAGCCTGAGATTATGGGCCCAAAATATAAGGGTTTCCAAAAATCTCCTCAAATAAGGGATAACCTAACTGTATATCATTGTATTATTTATGTCCCCAAGTGGCAGAAATAAGTAATAAAACTAATTTAGCATTTGCTGATCAAAAAAAAGAAAGAAAGAAAGAAAAAAAAAAGAATCTCAGACCCTCAAAAATCCTTTTTTAGCTACTAACTAGACCCATGTTGAGTAACCACTTTCATGACTTCTAATATCATATCATATTAACTTTCTCTACTTTTGAACTTCATATAAGTTCATATATGTCAACATATAGAATGACACAGTATATACTTGGTATTTTTCACTCACCATTATGCTTATGAAATCCATCCACATTCAGATAGTTATGTTTGTTCTCATTATTACAGTATATAGTGTTCCACAGTATGAATTTATACAATAGATTAATTCATTCTGTTGTAGATGGACATTTGAGTTATTTCTAATTGGGCTATTACAAATGATAATAAACATTCTGGTACACACATCTTTGGTGAACATATGCATGCGTTTCTATTAAGGATATAACTGTGAAAGTAATTGCCAGGTCATAAGGTTTTATCCTTAGTAAATACTGCCAAGCAGCCTTCCAAGATGGATTGTATCAATTTATACTTCTACAGCGGTATTTGAACGCTCTAGTCAAGTCACATGTTCATCAGTACTTCATACTGTCTATTTTAATTTAGCCGTTCTGGGACTCTATATTGGTATCATATTGTGGTTTAATTTGTCTATTCCTGATATGCACCTTTTTCTATGTTTATTGGCTTTTGGTTCTCCCTTTGTAAAGAATTTGTTCAAATCTTCTCCCATTCATAAGGGTTATCTGCCTTTTGCCTATTGATTTTTTAGAGTTTCATCATCTGAATCTATTAAGTTCTTGAGTTTTGTGCTTTGGCTGGAGTGTGGCAAGATTTTATATAGTGTGGAAATTCTAGTAAATCCAAATCTATCTGGTTCCTAGAATTCAGAATGAGAATTTACATAATGATACCTGAAGCCATTGTAGGTGTGTTTCTGGCTCCTCATTTCCTGGTGAGCTTGATATGATGCTAAGTGCTCATATTTCTGAGATTCTCTGACCCTTACGATGGTGGTGCCTTCCTCCAGAGAGGAACTGCATTTGCTAGGCACCTGAGGTCAGTCCAGGATTACTTTAAACCATTTCATGCCTTTTTTGGAGCATTTATGTGAGGTGAATTGGGGTTATAAACACAATCACTACCAGCATGTAGTTATAAGTTCCCTAGGATAGAATTCTCTTTTCTTTCCTCCCTCTGCACTGCTCGGCATCAAAAAAAAATCTTATTTTTCTTAGTCTCCTGGGGGTGGGGATTAGAGGAAAAGAATAGGTTTATTTCTGGTTCATTCTTAACCTGAGGAAATAGCCCTTTGAGATCCTAGCCTTATGGGGGAAGGTTTCCTATTATACTCTCCATCTTTGCCAGAATTTAAACTTGAATTTCTAAACTTGTGGGCCCTGAAAACCATAAAAAATAAAAACCAACTGTCTTTAGTTGGCGGAGGTCCTCAGAGGCAAAAACAACATCAGTGTCTGCTTTTCCCTCTAAATCTCCACTTTCATTTAGATTTTGGCTTGATAAAACGTGACTATCTTATCATCTTTTTCATGCTTTTCAGATTTTTTAAATCTTTGCACATTTTTTAGTTATTTTCAACTGGAGGATTAGTCTGAATAGTCTAGCCTAATACATTACCCAAAATAAGACATATTTTAAGTTTTCAGACTATCAAACAATTATGGAAACATAGTGAAAATATCTTAAATGAGACAACTGTATGAGTTTAGTAATTAAAGCAAGATCAGTTAACGTAAAAAAAAGTATAAGATGTAGTCAATTCTGTATTTTAGAGGCAAATGTGTAGCAACAAATACTTTTTAAAAAATGTTTATGTAGTTATTTTGAGAGGGGGAGAGACAGAGAGAAAATCCCAAGCAGGCTCTGCACTGTCAGCACAGACACTCAATGTGGGGCTCAAACCCACAAACCATGCGATCATGACCTGAGCTGAGATCAAGAGACACACGCTTAACCAGTTGAGCCACCCAGGCACTCCAACAAATACTTTTAATATTAAAAAAAAAAAGTAGGGATTACATTATTTGTAATTTTAGAAAAAGAACACAGACCCTAAGCAAAATGAGGTTAAAAATGATAAAGATAAATAAAGAATGGAAAGATATATGTAAGTAAACTAAAAAGTGATTCTTTGGCAGTGGGGAGATTAGAAAGACAGACTTAACTAGTTGGGGAAACAGCACAAAACAAAATTAAATATAAAGGAGATATGACACTGATACAAATTTGCAATTGTAGGTAGCTACTTGAAGCCATCACTTTCCAAGTCTCCCCATCAGAGACCCTAGGGGGCTGGGAGGTTGCTGGGGAGAAGGCTCTTGAGAAGAGCAGCTGGAGATGAAATCAGGAGGGTCCAAACTTTTCTCCATCTGAGGCAGGCAGTGCAGGCCTGTTTATACTGATACCTAGACTTGACAAAAACACTACACAGAAGAGATAAGCATTACAGATTGCATCCGGAGTCTCTTAGACCACCCTCAGTTTTGAGGATTCTCCGCAAGGACTCACAAGAGTCAACATATAGTTGACATCATGGCTATGATTTGTTACAGTGAAAGGACACAAAGCAACACCAGCAATGGGAGAAAGCATGTGGAGTGAAGTCCAGAGATAATCAGGTACCACCTTCCCAGAGTCCTCTACAGTGGAGTCACATAAACGTACTTAATTCCTCCAGCAAAGAATTGTGACAATACCAGTGAAATGTTGTCCTCCAAACATGCTTATCAGGGACTCAGTGACCAAGCATTTTATTGGGGGTTGGTCACATAGGCAGCCTCTGCCTGGAACATAAAATGTATGAAGGAAGGCAGGTGTTCATTATAGGTCATATTGTTTGTACAGTCTAGGCACGGGAAGTGACACTTATCACTTAGGGAATGGTGGGAACCCTGCCCAGATCTTAGTTCCCAGACCCAACCACAAGCCAACTTGCAAGCAGGCCTTTCCAAGAAAGCTATTTTAGACTTGCTATATTAATTCTTTTCTACACAAAACCTTATAAGAAAGAAAAACATCATTCTTAACTAATATTATTGTGTTTCTAGAAAATATGAAAGAATCATCTGATAAACTATTAAAACGAATAAGAGTTTATAAATATAGCTTAATAAAAATAAATAAAAATCAGTAACATTTAAACAACATCAGCAGCAACCTATATAAAAACAGACAAACCCCCAAAATAGATCCTGTTTGCAGCGGCAACTAAAACACACATAATGCCTGGGAATAACCTTAACAAGGTATGAGGTGATTCCTGAAGAAGAAAATGCAAATTATATTTAAAATAGAAAGTAAGACTTGGAAAAGTAACCCAGATGTTTATTCCTGGTCAGGAAGACTAGATATAAAAAAAACTGTGTCTCAATTAATTTGTGGGTTTAATATAACCCCAACCAAAATCCTATTGCTTTGAGTTCCTTCTTTAAAAGAAAATATTTTTTGCCTGCATTGATAAAATGATCCTAAAGTTTACTTGGAAAATAAAAAGGGAAGAAAATTCTGGAAAAAAAAAAAGTTGTGGGAGGGTTAGTTGTGTTTTAATCATCTTACAAAGATATGGTAATTAAAACAATGTGATATTTGTACAAAGTGTAAGCTAGATCAACAAAACAGGTCCAAATATAGATCTTACTGTATGAATGACAAAGAATGCATCATAAGGCAATGAGGAAGAGAAGGATTAGTCAATATATGATACATAAATAACTGTTTAACAATTTGAAACTAGGCCCATATTTGTTTTTAGAGAAATCCAAGCATGTCCTATCTTTAAATCCTATCATTTATCTTTTTAAAATTATTCATTTAAATTTTAGTTAATATACAATACAATATTGTTTTCAGAAGTGGAATTCTTATTGACACTTTAAATGGCCATGATGTACTACCTAATTAAAGCCAAGATAACTGTGGCTTTGTAAAGGATTTATGCTTTACAGTATTAGATGCTACTTCTGTAATTCCAAAAAAGCACTAAAATAAAGTGCTGACGAGCCTGGAGAAAATACTGTAAAAGGTTAATATCTTTGTTATAAAATGAAGATATATCTTTACATGAGGCAGAAGCTGTAGTAGAAAGTAACCTGTCCAAAGTCATGTGGGCTTGTGTAGGCTACTTATCTTTTCTGAGACTCAGTTTCCTTCTTCCTAGCTGGGTGTGACAAGGATTAAAAGTATAAGTAAAATGACTAGCACAATATTTGAAGTATTATGGTTGCTCAACAAATGATAGCTATGGTTAGTAGAGGCAGTGATAATGTCATAACAGTAAGAGCTCAGGGAGTGAGAAAACATCAAGTCCCCAAAAGACAAATGCTTAAAGAATATGAACAGAGAATTCTCAAAAGAGGAAATAAAGCTCTTAAGCTTGGAAAAATGCTCACCCTCACCAGAAGTCAAAGCAATGCAAATCAAAACAATGAGATAACATTTTTTTGGTCTACTAAATTATGAAAACATTTCAATAACAGGAGTACCCAGGGCTCAGCGTTTCCTGGAACTGGTGTTTTCATATGTTGATGATAATATACAAATTGGCACAGTCCTCTTAGGAAGTGATATGGAAATATGTACTGTTATTTCAAAAAAAGATACTCTTTCATTCTGTGATTTCAACTTCTGAGATTCAGTCCTAGAACAGGATCCCAAACATGAAAATGCTACGTGCGTAAAGAAGTTATGTGTAGTTGTTATGGAATAATGGAAACAGCATAGCTGTCCAGCAGTGGAACAATTGGGATTTACTCAAAGGGGGTGATGATTACACTGATGCTACGGACAAAATACAGTAAGAGAGAAAAACAGGATGCAACATTTTCTGTGTATTGTATAGCAGACAAAACCGGATGGATATATTTCAAATTGGAAACAGGAATTACATTAAAGTGGTATGTTTATTGGGGCATCTGGGTGGCTCTGTTGGTTGAGTATCTGATTCTTGATTTTGGCTCAGGTCATGATCCCAGGGTTTGTGGGATCAAGCCCCACATCCCACATCAGGCTCTGCGCTGACAGTGTGGAGCCTACTTAGGATATTCTCTCTCTCTCTCAAAATTTTTTTAAAAATTTTTTAATGTTTTTTTTAAATTTATGTATTTCTAGGAGAGAGACAGCGCGAGCAGGGGAGGGTCAGAGAGAGAGGGAGACACAGAATCTGAAGCAGGCTCCAGGCTCTGAGCTGGCAGTCAGCACAGAGCCCGATGCGCGGCTTGAACCCACAAACCGCGAGATCATGACCTAAGCGAAAGTCGGACGCTTAACCGACTAAGCCACCCAGGCGCCCGGGTTCTTTCTCTTTTAAATGACACGAGAATTTAATTTCAAAACTCTTGACAAATGCTGATAACCTGATTTTTTTCATATTGATCCTCTAGAGGGGGTACAAGTACTTACAATACATTTTAACCACCCTTGTCTAACTTTCAATCATCTGGAATTTTAGAGTCAAGGGACTTGAAAGATAATCTAGGTGTTTTCTTTAATGTTAGGGATATACCAAAGGTCCTCTTTAGCTACAAAACATGTATTTTCTGTTATTAGCGCTGCTTTTACATGACAAAGCCTTTCTCGCATAGCATACAGAATCTTGTTGAGTGGAAGTTCCCAGTGGAGTGCAAGATGGTAAACGGGGAAAAATCAAGGATGCAAAACTATTCTCAAAGCCCTAATACTGCTGGCATAGAATTATAATCTAATAACTATCCCCAGAAATTTAAAAAATAAATTCTGTCAGCTCCTTTAATGGTTTTGCTTTTTGTTTTTATTTTTGGTATCTTGGTAGACTGGGCTCCACAGAGCACCAAGAAAAGGAGAGAATTTGTGGCTTTGATGGGTGGTTAATTTTACTGGAGGTCTGTGCATGCAGGGCAGATCTGATCAAGGGTCGATGTTGGGACCTGAAATGTGTCTCCTGCTTTTCCAATTGCCAGGAGCTGGGTTTAGCTTTGGATACTCTGAGTTCACTCTAAACGTTCTCCTCTGTTTGTTGGATTTAAATTTCAAAAATCCTGGGGCTTCGGGGTGGCTCAGTCAGTTAAGTGTCTGACTCTTGATTTGGGCTGAGGTCATGACCTCACAGTTCGTGAATTCAAGCCCCACGTCTGGCTCTGCGCTGACACTACAGGCCCTGTTTGGGATTCTCTCACTCTCTCTCTGCCCTCCTGTGCTTATGCGTGTCCTGTCTCTCTCTCTCTCTCTCTCTCTCTCTCTCAGTAAATAAACTTTAAAAAAATTTTTAAAAATAAAAATTGCAAAAATCCTAATTAAGATGCATAATCTCTTATAACCCAGTTTTGCCTCAAAGCTGTTTGGAACCAAGAACAAAATGAACAGCCACAACTTCCTCGGAAGTATTTCTTCCTCTACCTTCCTGTGCCTAGACAACAACAAAGGTGTCAGAAGATGGGAATGGTAGGGACTGGAGAACTTTCCTGGTAACAGGGCAAACCCCAGTAGGTCTCCAGGCTCCCAGACAGAGGAGTGACAGGGAGGACTCCTTCTCATGGAACCCAGAGGGAGAAATGGCCTGTAAAACTCTTCGATTTGGGGATAGCTTGCTCACAAGTCTTATTCAATTTATTGAATGTGGTATGATAGATGAAATAACAGGCCGCAGTCCTGGACTTCCATCCCAGCTGTGGACCCATTGCCAAAACTGGAGGTGCTGTGCCTCACCACCTGCCCGCAGGCACCCCTCACCCATCTTTGCTCTTTGAGCCTCTTCTTCCTCCTCCTCCTCCTAATAATTAATAATAATAATAATAATAAATGTTTACATTATAGAAGGTTATCTCCCCCAAAACAAAAGCAAAACTTAAGATAACACCATATTCCTACCACCAGAATTACCATTATTAACACCTCAGTGTATGGTCTTCCAGGTGTGTGTGTGTGTATGTGTGTGTGTGTGTGTGTGTGTGTGTGTTACCAAAATGCAACTGTTATCTGCTGACTGTTTTTGTTATCTTCTTATTTTACTTAAGGTTTTCCAACTTTCCACATCAGCACATTTTCTTCTTGTCTAACACCTATTCCAGATTCAAATTCCACAATTTACTCCCAAATGACCTTTATAGTTCATTTGTCCAAATGAGAGCCCAATCAGGGACCATGCTTTGCTTCTGGTCATTGTGTCTCTTAAGTCTCTGGATCTACCACGGTCCCTGTCTTTTCTTTCAATGACTCTTACTTGTTGAAGAGACCCAGTCAGTTGTCCCCTCTCTGACTTCGTCTTGCCGCTCTGTCCCGCCAATCAACTTGTTCTTCAAGCCCTGATCTGAAAGCTAGATGGATTTGAATTTTATTTTAGCTAAAATATGCAATAGATGATATTGTACCTCATGTTGCAGTTTTATCATGTCAGATAAAATACATTATCAATATATATTATTACATGTTTTATACACAATACATTATTATAACATTAACTGGCTGCTACCCTATCCCCTGGGTTAGGGTAGGAGTCTGAGCCCTTTATCGAACAATTAATACCTTTTGTACCCCTTGGAATAATAAAATGATCTCTATGGTAGTAGTTATGTCCCTATATGAATGTCTAGTTCCCAGCAATCATATACCTAAATGTTTTCATAGCAACTGAACATCCTTTTCAAAATCAACAATTTTAATAAAGGGGTCAGTGATGATTTTCTGATCCTGTCATTCCTTCTACATTCTTGGCTAACATGATTCTGTGAAATAGAATTTTTCCTCATCAGTTGTGGCTATTTGGCTACTCTAAGATATATTTATTACAGAAAAGTTGGATAACTACTTAAGTATCTTTAGTTACCAGTTGTCAAAGTAAGAGGGCAATTTACACACTATCTCAAACGATGACTTTTGACTCTCTCTTTTTAAAATCTTTATATAGACACATGGATTTTATCAAATTCACTAAATAATTATGTTGTTTGATGTTCAATTGTGGCAGTGGCTGGGCTCCCTATTTTGACATATTTTTAACTTCAATTTTACGGACTGGTATACCTTCCTCTAGGCTCTATCCTAGTCCTCACTTTATTCTTAGCATTTTTTTGCCAATGTTTTTCTCTGTCATTAATTAATTTATTAGTATTATTTTTTAAATGTTTATTTACTTTTGAGAGAGAGAGAGAGAGAGAGCATGAGTGGGGGAGGGGCAGAGAGAGAGAGAGAGGGAGACACAGAATCCAAAGCAGCTCCAGGCTCTGAGCTGTCAGCACAGAGTCCAATGTGGGGCTTGAACTCACAGACCGTGAGATCATGACCTGAGCCAAAGTCAGACACTTAACCAACTGAGCCATGCAGGCGCCCCATCTGTCAATTGAGGCAATACTCTTTATTATATATCTGTGTTTTGACTCACATAAACAATTTTTTACCTTTTGTCCACTTAACAATTCATGATCATAAAATATTTCTCTTTGGCCTGCCAAATCAGTAATTTTTTGTCCATTATCTGTATTCTTTTATTTAAAAAATTTTTTAATGTTTATTCATTTTTGAGACAGAGAGAGACAGAGTGCAAGTGGGGGAGGGGAAGAGAGAGAGGGAGATAGAATCCAAAGCAGCTCCAGGCTCTGAGCCATCAGCACAGAGCCTGATGCGGCGCTCAAACTCACAAACTGTGAGATCATGACCTGAGCCAAAGCTGGATGCTTAACCGACTGAGCCGCCCAGGCACCCCATATGTATAATTTAAAAAACTGATTGCTGTTGTCTCTTCTCCTACTGTTTGTTTTTATAGAGAGGTAGGGCAGGATCCTGGGCAAGATGGGTTTTATATACCAAGTTGAAGAATTTAGGCTTTGACCTGAGGCAGTGGTAAGATGCTGAGCAGGAATAAGCAGGAGAGTCTAATGATCACATCTCCTTTTCAGAATCAGGCTGCAGTATGGAGAACTGAACTGAGGTGAATAGAACTAGGGTCTGGAAAACCAGTTAGGAAGCCTCCTAACCTGCATTCTAACCAGATAACCAGGTAACCAGATCTAAGAAAGTGGAAGTGGAAATAGAAGTGGAAGGATCGGAAAAGTGTCCAAACAGGTTTGTGATTATTTACACACAGAGGTCAGTGGAGAGGGAAGAGCCCAGGATGACGCCAGGTTTCTGGCTTAAGCAACTGCATGGGCAGCGATGCCATTCACTGAGAGGGGGAACAATGGGTGCAAAGCCAGCTGGAGGGGGAGGGTGGAATGCCACCCTGACAAACGCCAAGTTTCACCGCAGTCTATTCTAATATAAGCAACCACTTGCCAGTAAATGCGTTTTCCTGTTCTAGACGGTGATCACATATTACATCCACTTGAAAATGCCAATACTTCCTCATCGTTCTCTTTCCGACAACTTCTTCATCCTCCTAGCTGATCCGACGTACCTGTGTCTCTGTCCACACACCCTGACCTCCATCCAGCTGCAGTGGAAGAAATGTGCCTGCTCCCCTTTAGGACACGCCTCTGCTTGTGTCCTAAATCCTGCTTCTCCCAGATTCTTCAGCTGTTTGCACTGGCAATTACCAGTTTTGTCTTTTGTTTCCTCTTTGTCTCCCTCTCTACGTGTGACTTCCATCTACATGGTATCACCCATTTTAGAAAGCAGACTCCTCCTGACCGCACGACCCTTCTGCTACCACTGACTTGCTCAGCACACCTCGTAGCTCCCAGACACATCCAAGTTGTTGTCCTCACTGCTGTTCCCCTTCTCACCTGCGGCTCTCCCCCCAGCCTCCCCCGGCTCCTCTTATGCCAGGTTGTTCTCCCCACAACTCCACCAAAAGTGCTCTTGGCAGATCACAGTACAGTACCACCTGCAAAAGTCAGTGGCTGCTTCTCTGTACTCATCATATCACACTTCTCAGCAGCATGGTCCAACCTGCCGGGTCCTCTTTATTCAGTCAACACACACTTATTGAGTGCTTGCTATATGCCAGACACAGTTCTATTCCTTGGGACACACAAGCGAAGCAAAGAGACAAAGATCCCTTCCCTCTAGGAACTGGTAGTCTATCAGAGGGAGGTGCTTAACCAGCAAAACCCAATAGATTACTAAATTATGTGATATAAGACTAGGGAAAAGAGAAAACTAGTCAGCAGTGATCTTGTGAATTTTCCTTTGAAACCATTATTGCTATAACAGAACACACCCCATGTGACAATAGTATGGAATATCAAATCACAGGATGTGCTAATATATCCCCACATGATGAAAATGAAACACACTTTTTAAGGTTATTTCTTTATTTTGAGAGAGGGATAGAGCGAGCAGGGGAGGGGCAGAGAAAGAATCCCAAGCAGCTATCAGCATATAGCTCTACATGGGGCTCAAACTCTCAGACTATGAGATCATGATCTGAGCCCAAACCAAGAGTTGGCGCTTAACCAACTGAGCCACCTCGTGCCCCCTGAATCGCATTTTCATCTGCTATCATTCTTGAGTCAGTTTCCCCCTCCCACTTCTGGGTTTGATATGAGAAGACAGCAGAAGAGAAAAAGTAGAAAGTCAGGAGAAGGGATAGTGGGGAGATGGTATTTCATAGTTCATGATACATCATATGGGTACTAGGTACAGAAATGGAAGTGAGCAGACCTCCAGGGCATAAGCTGACTCATGTGTCACTTCTTTTTAAAATTATGTCAAGTTAACACTACTTTCTAGTAGTGGCAGAACTCAAAGTATGATAGTGTGGTTAGTATGGTCAAGGAATAGAATTTTCTATGGGTAATGCTTTTTGTTTCATTTTTTATTAAGTTTTTACTTTTAGGGAGAGAGACTGGGGGAGAGGGGCAGGGAGAGAGAGAGAATCCCAAGCAGGCCTCACACTCCATGCAGAACCTGACATGGGGCTCCATCACATGACTGTGAGATCATGACTTGCTGAAATCAAAAGTTGCACCTTCAGGGCACCTGGGTGGCTCAGTTGGTTAAGTGTCTGACTCTCGGTTTCAACCTAGGTCAAAATCTTAAGGTTCATGGGTTCAGGACTCCCACTGGGCTTTGGGCTGACAGTGCGGAGCCTGCTTGGGATTCTCTGTCTCCCAATCTCTTTGCCCTTTCCCCACTTGCTCTATTTCTGTCTCTCTCAGAGTAAATAAATAAAATTTTAAAAAAAATTTAAAGAGCGGGACCCTCAATCGATTAAGCTACTGAAGCACCCACTTTTGTTTTAATCTTAAAGAACATAAAACTATTAGGTTAAACATAGTAGTTATAGTTAGTATAGATTTCATACTAGAAGTGGTTGATGGTTTGCAAAACGGCTGCCGTGATTCTTCCTTCCAGTGTACACATTCCCCATCAGGAGTCGGGACACAGAGTCCTGTTTCCCAGCACTTGAATCCAGGCTGGCCTTGGGACTTGGACTCATAGAACGTGGTGAGATGATGCATTAACCTCCAAGTCTGGGCCTCACAACTCCCACTGCTCCCTGTTGGAACAACATGCCAACACAAGAGCCAGCTCAGGCTGGCCTGCAGGGAAAATGAGATAAGGCCTTCAAGTTGGGGCCTCCTACACCAACCACTCCCCTGTCCAGCCACCAGATGGAGATAACCACAAGATGGTGGCAGACCAGACCGGCAAAGAACCACCTAAAACCGTCTGGCCCAACATTACTGACCCACTGAATCATGTCAAAATAAAATGACTGCGTTAAGCCATTAAATTTTGGAGTGATTTGTTACACAGAAATAAGTAACTGGTATAATAGGTTTTAAATATTATTTATTAATTTTTTTTTAAATTGAGCATTGACCCTGTAATAGGGCTGAATTTGAATAAGGAAATTTAATCTTTGTGAAAACAGATAACAGTGGAGGTATCTGGCTGGTTCAGTTGGTAGAGCATGCAGCTTGATCTCAGGGTCGTGAGTTCAAGCACTACATTGGGCTTAGAGGTTATTAAAAATAAAACCTTAAAAAAGATAACAGTGGGGAGTACATACTAGAACCTATTTTTATATGAAAATTTCTCTATATCTTGGTTAAATGTTTATTTTTGCAGAAATAACAGTATAAGTCGCCTCATTCCTTAACCATGGTAGACATCTGTCCATGTCAATGAATGCAGAGCTATATTTTTATATAGTTGTGTAACATTTCATTGAATAGAAAACCTAATGTATTTATATAAAACTTCCTTCTTTTAATGTTTTATTTTTGAGAGGAGAGAGAAAGAGACAGAGCATGAGCATGGGAGGGGCAGAGAGAGATGGAGACACAGAATCTAAAGCAGACTCCAGCCTCTGAGCTGTCAGTACAGAGCCGGATACAGGGCTTGAACCCACAAACCACAAGATCATGACCTGAGCCAAAGTCAGATGCTTAATACTTAACCAACTGAGCCACCCAGGTGCCCCTATGTAACTTCCTTTTACTTTACATTTAAGTTAGTTCCTAAAGCCAACATATAAACAGTAATGAAAGAAACTTCTTATATTTACGACTTTGAGTATATAGCCTCATCTGTTTGCTCATCTCTAAAATGAGGCTATCTATGACCCTTCCTATAGAATTGTTATAAAAATTAATGAAATAATGTGTATGAAGCCTTCAACAGTTTGGGGGATAACGGAAACCCTTAATAAAGTGTAGTCTTTTTATTATTATTATCTGATTATAAGCTTCTTTAGGGTAGGGACTATATTAGCATCAGGACCTGGCTCAGTTATGAAACAGCTGACACCTGCTGAGTGCTTTGTATGGGCCAGGCCCTGAGTTCAACCACAGGCTTTAAAGGTGTAAATCATATTATTGTCCTCATATTACAGATGAGGAAATTTGAGACACAGAAGTAAGATAACTTGCCTAACAACAGAACTAAAATTTGAATTCAAAGAACTCAGAAAATTCAACCCGTCCCCAAAATTATCAGATTAAAAATGGGCAGATGATATGAACATTTTGCCAAAGAAGACATCCAGATGACCAACAGACTCAGGAAAAGATGCTCAACATCACTCATCATCAGAGAAATGCAAATCAAAACAATGAGATAATCACCTCACACCAGTCAGAATAGCTAAAATTAACAACACAGGAAACAATAGATGTTAAGGGAGGATGCAGAGAAAGGGGAACCCTCTTCACTGTTGGTGGGAACGCAAACTGGCACAGTCACTCTGGAAAACAGTATGGAAGTTCTTCAAAAAGTTAAAAATAGAACTACCCTATGACCCAGCAATCACACTACTAGCTATGTATCCACAGGATGCAAAAATACTAACTCAAAGGGATACACGCACCCCAATGTTTATAGCAGCATTACCTACAATAGCTAAGTTATGGAAACAGCCCAAATGTCTATCGACTGATGAATGGATAAAGAAGATGTGGTGGGGGTGGGGGGGGGGGAATCACAGTGGAATATTATACAGCTGTAAAAAAGAATGAAATCTTATCATTTGCAATGGCATGGATAGATCTACTAGAGGGTATTAATGCTAAGTGAAATAAGTCAGACAGAGAAAGACAAACATGATATGATGTCACTCATATATGGAATTTAAGAAACAAAACAAATGATCAAAGCAGGGGGAGAGAGAGAGAAACCAGGAAACAGACTTTTAACTATAAAGCACAAAGTTATGTTTACCAGGGTGGGGAGGGAGGGGAGGATGGGTTAAATAGGGGATGGGGATTAAGGGGTGCACTTGTGATGAGCACCGACTGCTGTATGGAAGTGTTGAATCACTATATTGCACCTGAAACTAAAGTAACACTATATGTTAACTGACTGAAATTTAAATAAAAACTTAAAACCAAAACAGTCTCTAGAACCCTTCCACTTAAGACTATATTGTGCCGCCTCAGCAAATATACACCTTAATAATTGTTGTTGAATGAATAAATAAGTGGATTATGGATCTCTAAAAGTGCAATTTCTGGATCTCAGCACATGCACATTTTTAAGGCCTTTAATGCATATTGTAATATAAGATATTCAATATACCTTTACATTTTTAAAAAATTTTAAATGTGTATTTATTTAATTTGAGAGAGAGAGCACGAGCAGGTGAGGGGCAAAGAGAGAGACAGAGACAGAGACAGAATTTGAATCAGGCTCCACGCTCTGAGCTGTCAGCACAGAACCTGATGTGGGATTCAAACCCACAAACATGAGATCACGACCTGAGCTGAAGTCAAACGCTTAAATGACTGAGTCACCCAGGCGCCCCTACTTTTAAGTGTTTTTAAAAAACAGTATAGAAAAGTTTAGATATAATATTATCAGAGCTATGAAAACAAAAAGTGCGTAGAAGAAAAAACGGAAGAAACACCTAAAAATGTTAAGAGTGGCCATTTTCGATGAGTACACATTCATAGGTGACTTTTTTCTTCCTTCTAATTTTTCCAAAATTTCTGTACTGAGTTGTTACTTTATACAAACAAATTGAATAACTATAGCCTTACTCTTGTATTATGTGTACTTTTCTGCCCAATAGTGGGTTTTGTCCTTGGAAGGAAACCTTTCTCAGAAAAGAGAATTTTCATTACTATATTGGATTCTTTGTTCTCTATCAATCTTAGACAAGAAATTAGAATCATGGGCAATCTACCTTCCTGACATTATTGGGGTGACTCATTTGATCTAACTCCTAGAACTAATAAGCAGCCCTGATATTTCCCCTCTAAGGACAAGAGAACTGTTGTACTCCTACGTCGGATTGTAAAGCACTTTGTATTGACTCAGGTTTTACAAAGACTTTATCAAATTATTTCTCAAACAATCCTATGAGGTTTTAATAAGTTCCACCAAGCCTTGGATATACACACACCTACGTGAATGTAAATGCTATAATATGACATATTAACCTGTGAATTTTTTTTGCCCAGTACTTGCTGATACATGAGCCCTTTTCCTAGCTTTAGCAGCAGCTAGGGTGTGCTATGCTGACTGCCTCAAAGAAAGAACAATGTAACAGAACACAGGTGCCAATGTTTGGCTTAGGACTTTTGAAAGACTAGGGGTAGAGGAGACTAGGTCAGAGGAGATGAGGAAGAGCAAAGTTGTCCTACTTTTTCCCCACTGGGGTCCACAAGCTGTGAAAGAGAGAAGGTGAAGTTCAAGAGAACAAGAGTTAGCTTAGATGTCAACACCAGAGTTTCCTACATACTGTGGCTCTGCACCCCAGATCCCAGAGAGGTTTGAGGGATCTGAGAGCACAGAAAACCCATGCTTCTCTTCATAGGTAAAAACAGGAAAAGCCTCGAATGGTATGGAAAGAGTGAGAATATTTCCAGTGAGCACAAAAGTAATGATAATGCGGAAAGAAAGGTGACCAGATGTGATTAGTCTTTAAGTTCACTCTTTCTTCTGTCAACTGCAAGCTGCTGTAAGTTTCAGTTCTAGAATTTCCATTCCTTTTTTTTTAATAGTTTCTACTTCTCCACTAAGATTCTACCTGCCCACTCATAGTTACCTTTAATTTTTTTTGAACCTATCTCAAAGTTAATTTTTATTAACTGTGTTTTGGATATTTGTTTGTTTGTTTGTTTGTTTTGACCCTTTGGTTGACATTTTGTTTCCACCTTTGTAAGACAGGGACTTCCTGGTGGTGATAGTATTAGAATTGTGTTAAGGGATGACAAAAATCTAATGTCAGAGCAGTCACTTGAAGTAGGCAGGGCACCATCTCATTAGAAATGGTGTGAAGTGCGTGTTTATTTCCAATCATCAAATAAGTACAGTTGCAAAAACCCTCGTGAAACATATAAGGATACATCTCTCATCTTCCTGATCAGCTTCAAACAATTAGCAAGACCTCCCCACTCATTAAACAGTAGAACTGGGAGATAATTTAAAACATTAGCATCTAACTCCCTGCTTTCTGCCAAGTAGAAAGGACAGTCTCCTCCAGTGATTTTTTTTCTAAACAAAAAGCAGCTTCCTTGCAGTTCCTAATATAAAGTTAATACATATTTATAGAAAAATCAGTCAAAACAGACAGGCATAAAGAAGAATGTACTACCCAGAGAAATTACCACTAACATTTTGCTGAACATCCTTCTAGAGGCTGCTCTTTGCAAATGCTTGTGCATATAATTTTATATGAATCAAATAATATACATGCTTTTAACTCAGTATGTGGTAAAGATCATTATCAAGAACTACAGATACAGATCATCCTTTTTAACAACTATATAATCCATTGCATAGGTATATCAAAATTTATTAAGCAAGTCCTCTATGGAAGTCCTCTAGATTCTTGCAATAATGAACATTATTTCTGCTGTGTGTATATGACAACTTTGCGTATTTGTTAGATTATGTCTCCTGAGGCAGTACATTATTTCTGGGCTGAAGCATATTCAAAATGTGTGATAATTAATAGACCATTCTCACCAAGAAGGCTGTACCCACACTCACACTTCTACCAATAGTGAGCCCATTTCTCTCTCTCTATATCGCTGTATCTGTCTCTCTCTCTCTCTCTCTGTGTCTCTGTCTCTTTCTCTCTTTTGGCATACTGGATATGTGTAATCTTTTCAAACTTCACCAATATGTCAGGCAAAAAGTAACATCTAAATTGTGTTGGGTGATTTGCCAGTGAGCTCTAATGTGGCATTGAGGACAGATATCTTGTCATGTGCTCCTTTGTGGCTTTAAATGGACAATGTGTGCAATATGCAGGGGTCTGTAATGTAATTGAGGTGGTCTGCCTTCCATACTCCTAGCACTGCACCAACTTTGTATATCCTTGGGTAAGAGTATCCATTTTTCTGTGCCTCACTTTCTTCAGATGCAATGGGTGCAACTTGGAATGGATATTCTTGCCCTTCCTTTCAGGCTCCACAGAGGGAATGGTAGGGAATGCACTATGTACAATGGCAGACACTGTTGGCTGACTAACCCAATACCATGCCCAGCCTGTTCTCCCCTGCCTGCCTCTACTCTAGAAAATGCTGGAAAATGCCCAATACCCCCTGTCTCAGCCTCCTTTGGAGCTAAAGAGTGGCCAATTTACCAAGTTCTGGCTAAACAGACACAAAGGGAAGTCTGTTGAGGTGCTTCTAGAAAACTAGCTTTCCCAATGAAAGAAACAGGCACACAGGAGCTGCCTCTTTCTCACCCTTCACTTTCAATGCATGCAGTGTGGTAGCTTTATCCCGGGTCAACTCAGCTGAGCAGCATCTGTTCTCCAGAATTCTGCATGGTTTCAAGATTAGCATTAGCCACAAGAAAAGTGTTGAATGTGATTGAGAGAGCAGTGGTGAAGCAGCAGCTGTGATTTTCATGCTCTGAAGGACAACGCAGGGCCCCAGGCACAGTGGTGACTAGTGCATTGTCACTGATCTGTCGCCTTGCTGGTCAGATCTCCTCCTTCAGCTTCTCCACATCCTAAGCTAAATGCATGTGCAGCCCCAGGAAGGGCGCCAGCTTCTCCTGCAGCACACCGTGTTATCAAGGTCAGAGGTAGTGAGAGACACACACAAATCCAGTCTGCCTTGGAGGATTCTAGTTTTTCATGAATTCCAGTTTGTCCATGCAGGTTCCAAGCCTGTACTTGCTTTTGTCCACATCTAGCTTTCTACCCTGACTGCCATTCTGTCTGATCTCGGTGACTTCACAATCGACACTAGAACCAAAGACAGCAAACATCTTTGAATAGACTTCTCCGTGAGCTCCCACAATCATGTAAGGTCTAATGCCTCACTCTCCAAAGAACATCATCTTCTGTGAGGATGGAAGTGTTTTGTATACGAGCTGCCCAATATGATAGCCACTGGTCAGATGCATGTGGCTATTGAGCATTTCAAGTGTACTTAGTGCGACAGAGAAACTACATTTTTACTCTTAATTTTAATTCACTTAAATCATCACAAGTGGCTAGTGGCTACTATATTGAGCAGCACAGATCTGGTGCCTAACCATAAATCTGTCATTCTTCATCACTTATAGTGGTTTGTTTCTCTGGCTGAATCCTGACTGGTGACTGCATGGGGAAAGAACACCATACTGAAAGCCAGCATGCTAGGAATGAAGGGGTGGAGAACAGAAGGAGGTCAGTCCTGGGAGGCCCACCCGCCTGTGACTGCCGAACTCCTTATTTGAGAAAAATAGACTCCCTGTGAACTTGTCCTTTTGGGAGCCTCATCTCCATTCCAATTCCCAGACCAAGTATCAAGGTGAATGAAAATATTCATGGCGAGCAAGCAGGCTGTGTGGTAAGATGTATTCTTCAACAGGTAATCTTTTCTTTCTTCCATCATGATGACTGTTTCTCCTTGCCTGTTCCCTATGCAGATCCTTCCACTTCCCAGTTTTCTTCCCTTCTCCAAGTGACTATGATCTTCCTTACAGAACAGAACTACCCCTAACCCCCCTTCCCTCCATCAAACTGGATTTTTTTGTTGTTTTAAACACCAGCCCGTTTTCAGGAGCCTGCAATGGTGACACTTTTGTCAGCTCTACTTCCTAAAACTGGCCACTCACTAATAAACTTTACCAGGAATGGGTCTTTCCAGATGTGCTCTGCACAGCTAACATGAAAAAAGAAAATAATCCTGAGCAACACTTTCTCTCGGGGCTTGTTCTTGAGGAGAGAACCACGTGCAATGCTTTCCAGCTGGTTCACAAACACAATTCCACACGCCAGGAACATTTCTTTCTCTTTTTTCTTTTCATTTTTGCTTGCTCGCTGAAACCAGTGGTTAGCCATTCTGGTGTTGACATAGGGAAAGGAGAAAGGCTGGCAGCCCAATCAAAGCCAAAGCGCGCAGCTCAGCGGCGCGCCTGGTTCGGTTCCTCCGACCACCAGGCGTGCTTTTAACTTCCTCCCAATGTTGATCCCGCCCCCTTAGCTTATCTTCCTGAGAGTGTTGAAAAGAAAAGAAAAGAAAAGAAAAGAAAACGAACATATCGGTCTAACTGCAAGCTGTCTTTAGTGGCTGTTGTTCCCTTCTTATGCACACGTCCCAGGCCGGGTCCCACTAACTTCCCCATTGACTGGTGAGTCACTTTTGCTTTCCCGTTGTCGCCTTCCGTGAATTCTGCGCGCACCCCGCAGGCGCCCCACGCTCGCCCCCAGCCCTCCGCCTGGGCTCCACACTTCCTAGCCGAGGTTGGCGGCCGCGCGGCTTCCAGCACCCACTCCCCGGGGTTCGGGCGGGAGCGGGTCACACACCGCAGCTCCAGCCCAGCGCCCGCGGGCCGGGCCGGCCTTCGGGTCCCTCTCCTCCCCGCTCCCCGCTGAGGACTCGCAGTACCCCGACTTGGTTTGACGTGCGTCCCACCGCTGGGGCGGCTTGCGGGCGGAGTCCAGCCCCAGGCGGGTGCGGAGTGGCGGCGGCTGTCCCCCAGGTGCGGGGTCCCGTCCGAGGGGAGCGCGGATGGGCAGAGGAGCCCTGAGCGCCGCCCGGATGCTGCTGCCTATTGGCCTCTCCCGGAGCGACGCGAGCCCTGGGGCCGAGCCTGCCCTGGGCGCACTGGGGGCCGGAAGGGGGCTCTGGACTTGGATCCCTCCCCCTCTCCCTCTGCGTGCCCGAGCACTGCGGCTCTCAGACCCTCCTCCTCCCAGGTACGAGCCGGGAGAGGAGGGCGCGTCTCGCCTGCCGGCGCTCCACCATGGGCAATATCTCCAATGACTCCTGGCCGGAGGACTGCGGGTCTCGGCAGTGGCTCCCCTCCGGCGAAAGCCCGGCCATCAGCTCGGTGATGTTCTCGGCCGGGGTGCTGGGGAACCTCATAGCTCTGGCTCTGCTGGCGCGCCGCTGGCGGGGGGACGCGGGACGCGGCGCGGGACGCGGGAACTCGGTCTCCCTGTTCCACGTGCTGGTGACGGAGCTGGTGTTCACCGACCTGCTCGGGACCTGCTTCATCAGCCCGGTGGTGCTGGCTTCCTACGCTCGGAACCGGACCCTGGTGGCGCTGGCGCCTGAGAGCCGCGCGTGCACCTACTTCGCCTTCGCCATGACCTTCTTCAGCCTAGCCACGATGCTCATGCTTTTCGCCATGGCCTTGGAGCGCTACCTATCCATCGGGCACCCTTATTTCTACCAGCGCCGTGTCACGCGCCGGAGCGGCCTGGCAGTGCTTCCCACCATCTACGTGGTCTCCCTACTCTTTTGCTCGCTGCCGTTAATGAACTATGGGCAGTACGTCCAGTACTGCCCGGGGACGTGGTGCTTCATCGAGCACGGCCAGACGACGTACCTGCAGTTGTACGCCACCCTGCTGCTGCTCCTCATCGTCGCAGTGCTCGCCTGCAACTTCAGCGTCATCCTCAACCTCATCCGCATGCACCGTCGGAGCAGCAGAAGTCGCTGCGGGCCCTCCTTGGGCAGCTGCCGGGACGCCCCTGGGCCCCGCAGGCGAGGGGAAAGGGTGTCCATGGCCGAGGAGACAGACCACCTCATTCTCCTGGCTATTATGACCATCACCTTTGCTGTGTGCTCCTTGCCTTTCACAGTAAGTTAACTCACTTTGTTTCCGTAGCCCAGCTCTGGG
The DNA here is from genome assembly GCF_003009895.1 of Hyaena hyaena. Taxonomy (NCBI): domain Eukaryota; kingdom Metazoa; phylum Chordata; class Mammalia; order Carnivora; family Hyaenidae; genus Hyaena; species Hyaena hyaena. Next base: position 152,174 of record NW_024082512.1, read on the forward strand.
CAGCCTTCTCACTCACCTTTGTAACTTGTAAAAATAGGTCCTGGGGACGCCTAGAGCCTTCTCCTCTGGCTTCTCACCTTGACCCCACTTCCCTAAAACAGTCCCCTCAAAGGGAGGCTTGACTCTCCACTAAGCCAGCCCAGACGCCCCGTTCTAGGGTTAAAAGCCCCTGTACGCCTCTGCTAGTCTGGCTTGGTGCCTGAGGAGGAGGCAACCCCTTCCACCTTTCGACTGGTGTCAGTTACAACCTGATTTCCCTCCGCTGCAGGTCACCTTCCTGTACCCCAGACCTAGGGTCCGAGCTCTCTGTGCTTTGACTTCTGCTTCTCCCAACACACAATGTGGTGCCCAACCCACAGCATTCCAGCTGCCACTGAGAATGGTCCCAGATGAGGAGGGTCCCTGCTAATAAATTCAGAGCATTCATGACTTGTCCTAAAAGTTCAGCAAACAGTTTACAAGTTTCCCAGTTAACATATTGGGAGTGTAATGCTTTGTGGCCATGAAAAAATGTGGGCATCATGATATGTCCATGATGCTAATGAAACGACAAGTTGGTTGCTTGGAGAAACCCCTTGCTAAGCTTTTGCAGTCCCTCTAAAGAAGGCATTTGTGCCCTCTTACAAAGTGTCCTTTTCATTTCACTATCAGAAATATCTACAGGTGTCCTTCAGTTTACAGTCATGCACTTTATGAGCACAGAGCCACACACGGAATGGCTGGTCCATCTCAGAGTTGGGAGAGTTAGGCATGTCCAGCATGTGCCCTGATCCAGCAGGCCAGAGGCTGCCTGGGGAACTGAAGACCGGAGCCTAGGTTTGGGGTTGGCTGCTGTCCTGGTTTGGTGCAGGCTTAGCAGTTAGCTCTGTAATGCTGTGAGTCTGAGCCTCCTCTGATGTAACAGGTAGCGGAGTCTGGGATGTGTCTGAGCATGTGCTGACCTCTTACCAGGAACTGGGGACTGGAGTTTTGGTAGTGCCACTTCTCAGTCTTCAGAAAAACAAGCCCGAGGGGCACTTGGGTGGCTCACTTGCTTAAGTCTCTGATTTCCACTCAGGTCATGATCTCACGGTTTGTGGGTTCGAGCCACACATCGGGCTTTGTGCTGACAGCTCAGAGCCTGGAGCCTGCTTCAGATTCTGTGTCTCTTTTTCTCTCTGTCCCTTCCTCACTTGCACTCTATGTCTCTCTCCCTTTCTCTCAAAAATAAAGATTAAAAAAAAAAGTTTCAAAAAAAGAATAAGGTTTACCCTGAAGGGTGTAAGCAGTTGGCCATGACTCCTACCTGGCACTGTCTTGGAGAAAAGAAAGAGATGGATAGTGCCTACCATTAGCAGGTCTGACCTGTTGAAGCTAGAGAAGTAGCTTTACTTCCCGCCTCCATCACAGCTTTTGATTACTTTCATGCACTCATCCTCTGGGGTGGAGAAGGACACCTTTTCCCCTACGTGAACTTGGATTCATAGCTATGTTCTCTTCTGCCTGGTCCCCGTTGTGCGCTCACTCTACACCATTCTCTGTTGGGGCAGAAGCTGGTCTGAATCAATAAGTTACACGAAGGTACCCTCTCACAAAATGAAGTAGCACCGTGGGAGCCTGCAAGCTTCCATTCCACCCTGAACCAGGGAGTTTGTGCGTTTATGCAACAGAAAGGCTGTGTTGTAGAAACCGACATGGCTTTTATGCGTTTCTTTTGTTTTACTAGTAGAAATTTTTGATGGCATATTGGGAATTATATCACCTGTTTTTGGGGTCGGGTCTAAGATACAGAACGTGTATCAGAGAAAGCATTTCTAGTTCCACTAAACAACTTAGAATACAACTTAGAGGCTATAAACCCTTTCTGAGTTGGGCAGTGTTGGTCTTGGCCTGGTGAGAATTGGGAGGTCAGTTCTTGGAGTTTCATCTGTGATCTTTGAGTGTGTGTGTGTGTGTGTGTGTATATATATATATATATATATATATATATATATATATAAATGCCCTCTCCCCCGGCCAATTAAATACCTTGGGAATGGGCCCAGTGGGGACCACAGGCTTGTGAAAAGGATTGTTATTCCCTAAGCCCTTTAGAGGAAGAAAGCAGGAGGAAAAGGTCTCTCCTCTGATCATGACTAATCCACTGCATATATATATAAATAGTATAAAACACAAAGGTAGTGATTTTCAACAGGTTCCTCTGTTTTCAAGTAAATTTGCTTTTTATCAAGAGAACTTGGGTATTGCTCTATGTTGATTTTCATGTCCCTCTGTGTACACACTCACACACATTCCTATGAAAATGTATTTTTCCCCTTTATTTACTAGTAAGCCAGAGGCAGCTCCAGAGTTGCCAGATGGAAGGGGCTTAGAGCTAGAAGTCTGGTTAGAAGGAGCAGGGAATAGGAGATTTGCTTTAAGCTGTGTTTTTATTTAGATTGCCTGTTTATCGCTTGGGGACACCAGCTGAGGAGTATAAGGGCACTTGATGATAGTGGCATTGACACTCTCAGCAAATATTATCCAGGTTTGCTTTCGCTTGTATGCATGGCAAAGATGCTCAAAGAACAGGGGAAAAGCCTAAAGAGAACATAAAGCCAGACACGCTGATTCTCGCCGCGGAGCTAATATGACACATTATTCCCAAACAGGTATTTGAACTGTACCTTAAAAGGGAAGTATCAAGTTTTCTTTTTTTTCTCCTAATTGTATTTATTTTAATTTTCAAGAGAAAGAGAGAAAGTTCGGGGAGGAACAGAGAGAGAGGAATGGCAGAGAATCTCAAGCAGGCTCCATGCTCAGCACAGAACCTGATGCAGACCTCAATCCCATGACCTGAGATCATGACCTGAGCTGAGCCGAAGTCAAGAGTTGGTGCTCAACTGTCTGAGCCACCCAGGCACCCCTCAAGCTGTCTTTGAATAAGGAAATTTACATTGACCATTGACTAAGTTGCTTTGTCAATAGATTATTGGTACTTGTTAGAATCTTTCATTTACATAGCACTTGAAACCTTATGAAACGCTACAGTATCCTGATTTAAGTTATTTCATGAAGGGCTTATCTGATGATTTAAAAATCACAGCTCTTGTTTGGTGCATACATTCTGCTATTTCAGAATGCTTGCCATGCGCCCTGAGGGAGGGAGTACTTTCCCCTCATGTCCTTTTAGTCTACTTGACCCACACTAAAATTGTGGTCAAAATGGCCTACACCAATCTCCCATACAAGGCAAGAATCATTTCCATGGATCCTAACCGGGACACTATTAGTCAAGGCAAAGACCTGGGGCCGCATTCAGAAGGTCTCCTGTTCCTCCAGCAGAATGCATGCAGTCTAATAGAAATTCACTTGCACCACATATGGAATTTGTAAAGTTCTATTAGCCAAATAGCAAAAAAGTAAAAACAAACGGTAGAAATTCATCAATAGATTTTATTTAACCCCAAATAACCCAAAATATCATCACTTCAAAACATAACCACTGTAAAGTGATTATTAATGAGCTATCCCAACCGATTGTCTTCTTTGTGCTCTCAGAAAGCACTAGCAATCTATCTCTACTCCTTCCTCAGGATAACAGAGCTGCTGTCTATGTCCCTCAAAAGTGGGCCACACCACTGGCCCAGTGAAGAGGAGATTTCACAGCTGTGTACCCAGTGGGGCACCAGCCATTTCCAACATGCCAGGAATGAGAGAAGAAGGGGAGTGGGGAGTTTAGGAAACCTGGAACTATTTATGTCAGCCCCTGTCCCAAGGTGTAGGCAGGTTAGAATTACTGCTTGCTGCAAGAACATGAGTCTAGGACTTCCAGTTTGGAAGTGAAACTAGCAGAATGTAAAAGGCCCAGCACCCTATAACGAAGTCAAACTCAACCTTCAAATATCATTATTATCAACATCAAAATGGCTAACATTTTGAGTGCTAATTTTAACATACCTAACCCATTATCTTCACAGCAGCCTGTAAGATAGATAGTATTATTGTTCCCATTTTACAGATGAGACAAATACCTTACGCTGGGTCCTACAGCTAGGGAGTGTTGGAACTGAGATTCAAAGCCGGGCAGTTGAAGCACAGAGCCTATCCTCTCAGCCACAGGACTAGCAGAGAGAAAGTACTCATCTCAGAGGTTACATGTGAGAAGACTCATCCAAGTTTTCACAAAATAATGGTAAGGATGTTATAAATATCTGGACCACTTTGTCTCAACTCCAACTTGTTCACTTTAAAAATAAAATGGCAAGGACCTTTCTCTGCATGCCGGATCAAGAGGCCTGAGCTGAGGCCAAGTGTGCGGTTCCTTTTTTCTTCTCTACAGTCCCATGAATTAAAAGGCTGAGACAGAGATTTAAGGAGATTGGCTAATATAAATGCTGGTCTAAATTAAGAAATAATCAGATTACCCCTCACATAAAATCTTCTGTTGGTACACATAAAACATTTCTTATGCGATAAAAAAAAAAAAAAAAAAAACCACGTTGTGTTTAGGAAATGACAGTATTTTGGCTCTACAATATGAAATCATGCACGGGACCAACAACATTTTCCAAACTGTTTATGTACTAAAGGGACAGTATACAAATTAATGAATTCCTCCTTATGTTGATCAGCTGTTGTCATCATTTCACAAAGATAAATAGAAACTTTCTTCCTGAAATGGAACAGAACACAGAAAATATATCAGACTTCCAATCTTGCCTCAGATACTGTTTGTGTTTTAATTTCCAACCCACATCAAGCCACTTGGTCACTACTTCCCCAATAGCTGTGGATACCCACTGGGCATTTGAAATTGTTTTCCACTTGCCATTAGAATATAGATTTCAGTTCTGAAGTTTCAAAAGTGAACCATTGACTCATTCTAAAAAGAAATGTCTTCATCTTTAGAAATTCTTTAGGGCTATAATTTCTAGGCAAATCTGATTAGTGGAAATCTGATCTTCAAAATACAAAGCAAACTCAAGTAAACAGTACTGGAGTCTTCTGTTCATTCCTAAAGCTCTTTATGTGAAATGTAACATGAATGGGGGTTGTAAAATATATGAAATGTGTCAATTACATATGTGCAAAACATCACAATGCTAGCTAGTAAGGTTAAAAGAAACTCAGAACTCTTCATACATAACCACAATGAATTTGTTTGGTGATACTTTAAGTTCTACCCATGAACTACTGGGAATCCCTTTATCATTTATGCATCACCAATGATGTATTTTGGGATTGGTGAAATCATTTTAAGACATGTGACCTAGGGGTGCCTGGGTGGCTCAGTCGGTTAAGCATCTGACTTTGGCTCAGGTCATGAACTCACAGCTGTGCTGACAGCTCAGAGCCTGAAGCCTGCTTTGGGTTCTGTGTCTCCCTCTCTCTTGCCCTTATTCTACTCTCTCTCTCTTTCTCTTTCTCTCAAAAATAATAAATATTAAAAACATTTTTTTAAAAAAGAGAATGTTCCTCTAAATTCTCCTCTAGGTTTTCACTTGACACTTTTTCCTTCACTATTATAAAATGGTGGTTGTCAATAAAGACACAATTACACTGAATTTTAAAAATTTAGACAGCAAGAGCCATAGTCCTTTTTCCCAAAAGAAAAGCTGTGCATTATATCTACACCCTTTAAGATGGTCATCACTGCTATTTCAGATGAATGGCATCACATGGCACAGAGTAGAATAGAAATGGTGAAGGACTGATCTCCCCACAGTGTTCTGGAAGACAGCAAGTCTCTTTCCACCTAAAGGCTTAAGCCCCAGTTAATCTGCAACTTGGTCAGCTCAGTTTCCATGGCTTCTCCTGTACTTTATTTTGTAGTTTCTAACCACCAGTCCCCATCCTTATCCTGAGCTCACACCCACTGTGCCTCAGTTTATATGACCAAGATGTACCAAACTTCATTTTTCTCAGAATAATTTACTGCCTAAAGTTGCCTCCTCTAACATATCAGTATACTTAAGGCTTCTACAGTTAGGATATCTGGGTGATGGGAAGGGCCTGGGATAGGCCAAACCTTCCCCTAGACCAGGGTTCTTCCTCCACTCTGTGGAAAGCACATGGATCCCTTTCAAATCATTTGCAAAATCTTGTGTTTATAGGAGTTCTGGGTAGATGTTCCACAGTGCCTATCATTTTCTCGAAGAGTTAAGAGCCATCACCCTGGAATATAGAGGCCCAGAGCTCCAGACTTTAGCATCAACTCTCTTGTGTCCAGTTCAGGCATCACCTGAAGCACAAAGCAGGGAACACTCTTTAGTACTGGAGCCATAGCCATGCCCCATCTTCCTGTGTGAAGGGAAATAGGCTCCTGTCCCCTCCCTCTACCACAAAGCACCCGTGGTTTTGATTTAAAACATCACATGCCTGGAAAATAATGTCCCCCCAAAAGTTATGTGTTTAGAAAAAATTTTTGGAAGTACAGTTGACACCAATAGTTTTTTAAAGAATGAACTATGCAAGACCATAGCCAAAATACCCTAATGTCTTTCACAAAGCAGGTAAACTTATAACAGTCTCTGCCTGCAATTTGACTCTGCAAAGTGTGAAGGAAAAAAAAAAAAAGCCCCAAAGACAGACAAGTAGCTACTTAGATAGTAGCTGTGGATTTTAAATCTATAGACAGAAACAGTGATACCCACAAACCTTTGTAACATTTTTGCCAGTTTCTTACAAGCCCATAATTAGTTGGTTGTAAACTTCACGTGAGACTTGACATCACAGGCTTTTTATGTAGAAGGTGGCAGAGTGTGTATTGGCTAAAAGAAGTTTTGGCCCCACTGCTTGAGTGTGGCTCCATGGCTTCCCTACTTCCCTGGAGTGTGATTTGGGGCATGGTAACTAATCTAGGCTTTGACTTCCTCCTTACTAACACAGGAATAATATTTTGCAAGTCTGTGTGAGGATTAAACAGAATAAGACTTACAAATTCCTTAGCCCCATGCCTGGCACGCATAAGTCTTCAGTAAATATTAACTGCTACCCACATAAGGTTCAATTTCCAAAGGAAAATCAGATTGTGTAGTAATGATCAGGAACTGAATTCTGGAAGCTCAAAGTCATTTGTTTGATCAGGCCTAAATGGGTCTTTTGTTGTTCAGCGTAATAAATGAATAGCTTTCAACTGTTTCAGGTGTTAGGCAAAGCTTCTAAAACAGTGGTTCACAACCTTGGTTGCATGTTAGAATTAAGGGGGGGGGGGTGTTAAAAAACCTGATGATACCTGTGTTTCAGGCCAGATTAATTAAATCAGAGTCTCTGGGGGCGGGAGCAAGCCATCAGAGTACTCCTAACAGTCCTCAGGTGATGTCACGCACAACCAAATAAAGTTCTCATTTGCCCTAAAATTCTGAAACCACTATGGAGTTGCATTAACAGTAGAAAAGTAGTTCAGAAACACAGTACCCAGCCAGAGCTAGGTGAAACTTTCCACGAGAGGCTGAAAGGGTTCTAAAGAAGATAAATCTAAAGAACACTGATTTTCATCCGTACCACCTTGTAGGTATCAAATCAAACTCTATATTCTTAGCAAAGCCCTGTAGAGAGAGCCTATCCTAAGTAATTAAAACTCAACTTGAACTTGTTTAGGTTGTTCTCATAGCAAATTAGCCAGGTGTGCAAAAACATGTATATATTCCATCAGCCTCAGAAGCTGATTTCAGAATATCACTGAAACGTTACTAATTGATATATCCATTGTGTCAGCCTGTAATTATAATCTAGGATCAGCTGGAGGGAGAGGGAAATGTGGACCTATTGTTCAGTGGGTACAGGGTTTCAGTTTGGGGTGATGAAGAAAAGGTTCTGGAGATGGATGGTGGAGATGGTTGCTTTTCTGTGTTCTTTTACGTGCAGCCACAAGGGGAGCACAGGAAAGGCTCGGGACAATGAAGTTTATCAGACTCACAGGAAACACTGTACAACACCAGAGCCACATGGAAAGTACTAGAGTGGGGGGGGAGGGGGAGAAGGAGCAGGAGCTGGAAGGACAGCCTGGCCTCTCCAGCTGAATATTGTCTCTGGGATATAGGGCCTGATGGAGGGGCTCTGGCTTGGTTAACTTTTTTTTTTTATATATTTTTTATTTATTTCTAGGAGAGAGAGACAGCGTGAGCAGGGGAGGGTCAGAGAGAGAGGGAGACACACACTCTGAAACAGGCTCCAGGCTCTGAGCTGGCAGTCAGCACAGAGCCCGACGCGGGGCTCGAACCCACGAACCGCGAACCCGGAGATGATGACCTAAGTCAGACGCTTAACTGACAAAGCCACCCAGGTACCCCCTGGCTTGGTTAACTTTGCATATCAAAGGACCACTCCTGGGTGAGCCCTGGGCTGTCTCTTAAGAATGGCTAGCTCTGGGCCACCTGGGTGGCTTAGCCAGTTAAGTGTCTGACTTCCGACTTTGGCTCAGGTCATGATCTATATATCAAAACATCTTGATATATAGAAAATAAAAAACAAAAACAACACAGGTGCACAACAATATAAATGTTCTTAATGCCACTGATACGACACTTGAACATAGTTAAAATGGTAAACTTTTATGCTATATATATTTTACAATTAAAAACAAACCCAGGGTCCACAACATCAAAAATGGTGAACTCTAGGCAAGAGACGAGGAATACAGGGGGTAAAAAATGGTGAGGTACTGGGGCGCCTGGGTGGCTCAGTCAGTTGCGCAACTGACTTCGGCTCAGGTCATGATCTCACGGTTTGTAGGTTCGAGCCCTGCGTCGGGCTCTGTGCTGACAGCCAGCTCAGAGACTGGAGCCTGTTTCAGATTCTGTGTCTTCCTCTCTCTCTGACCCTCCCCTGCTCTCTCTCTCTTTCAGAAATAAATTTTAAAAATGTTTTAAAAAATGGTGAGGTAGGAGAAGACAAAACTTACATCAAGAACTTCAGGGTTCCTGAAGTATGTCACTTTTTCCAGTGTAAAAGAAGAAATTATTTCCTCCAAAATCTTGGCCACCTCATGAAATAGAAATTTTAAGCATTTCTAAAAATTACCCAGTATGATGGATGAAAGGGAAAGGAAACAAATACTACAGAATTGCTTCATCCTCTAAAACCATTTTTCACTTCTCATTGCTCTCTATTGCTCTCTAATGAGATCAGGAACCATGGTACAGGACATTCCCCGCTGAAAACCTGACTCATATTCAAGTGTGACACCCCAGTGCTGAGCCCCGTCTACACTGCCCGTTATGGCTAGCCAGTTCAGTGTCATCGTATGCTTTGGCCAAACTAGATCATAAGCTCAGCTACAGACTTTTTCTATGACAGCGTGTTGGTTGTGTGCGTGTGTATTAACTAATATATTTTAATCTATTAGACTTTTGCACCCATTAACCTGAATTTCTAAACTTCAAAGTCACCCCTTGGATATAAGTACCGTCTATTTCTCATCCAAAATAATTTGGCTGATAAGAAAATTATTGCTCTGTTGTGTATTCCCACCTAACTTTCCTTTTCTCTGTATAATCAGGGAAATCCACCATGAATTCTTTTTCCTTGCTCATCCGCCGAGTCTTTCCTCCATTCCCTATTCCAGGATTCTCTGGCATAAACACCGCTGGCTGCCAAACCTCCCTGCTCTTGTCCTAACATAAGCAGCCTAAAGATGACTACTCTTCTCCATCCCTACAGTTCACTTTGTATATCCAGTTGCCAGATGCCTGCAGAGTAAGTACCCGGGGGGAAAGGAAAAAACCATTCCTTTTTCTGGCAAAGGAGCGTGGAGGAAAGAAGTCGCAGCTCTCTAACTCACAGGCTTCCACTGGTATAAAAGTCTCTATAGCATTATAAAGAACTGGTTTTAAAGACAGGGTGTGATTTCCATTTGCTTTCCTCTTTTCTGCAAGCCATGTGGGAGAGTTTGATCTTTATCTAGCATGCACTATCCTTTGAATCTGACCCAAACTTGCACTGATCCCAAAATACGTAAGGGATCAGATGGGAACTGGTATACCAGTTTGAAAACATAGGTCAATGGGCAAAGATGTGTCAGCTTTCCAGTATTTAGGACATTGTTCTAAGAGCATTTGTTCTAAGGCAGGCTATAGCCATGAATGTGGCACCTGACTGAGCACTCTACTAGCTGTCAAGGAAGTTGGAATGTTTGTCCTGACTCTGCCAGCTAGCCAGCCCTTGGGAACTTGGGCAAGCCACCTAACTTCTCGCATTTTGGTGTCCTCACTGAAGGAAAGAACGACTACTAACTTTGTGGAGTACTTAGTGCATGAGCACTGTTTTACATAGCTTGTACATATTACTCCCTGTCATCCTCCCAACAAACCTAAGAAGTAGGTACTGTTTTCATTATCACCCATTTTACAGATGTAAAAACTGAGGCACAAAAAGATTTGTTTTCCTACCTATGGTCCCAAAGCCATATATGGAGCCAGGATTCAAGATCAGTCTGTGCCATGTCCAGAACCCATATTCTAGGTGACTTTTCTCTCTGAATTGTGATAATTAAGTCAGATTATGTATTTGGACATGAATGCAACATATTTTTATTAACTTTTCTGAAGTTTACTTCCTCATCTGTCAGAGGAGACAATACTTGCATTTCAGAGTTTTTGATCAGGAATAACCATGGAAGAAGAAGATTTTGCTACCTTTTACCACAACTGGCACACTCAAAAAACACATTTTGTTCTTTTTTTTTAAACGTTTATTTATTTTTGAGAGAGAGAGAGAGCAAGCATGAGTGGGGGGTGCAGAGAGAGAGGGAGACACAGAATTGGAAGCAGGCTCCAGGCTCTGAGCTGTCAACACGGAGCCCAATGCGGGGCTCGAACCCACGGACCACGAGATTATGACCTGAGCCAAAGTCAGACGCTTAACCGACTGAGCCACCCAGGCGCCCCAAAACACATTTTGTTCTTAAATCTTAAGAAATTGCACATCGTCTAAGCCTATCCACTGCTAATATAATTTTTCCTATTTGCTTCTTACAGATTTTTGCATACATGAATGAAACCTCTTCCCGAAAAGAAAAGTGGGACCTCCAAGCTCTTAGATTTTTATCAATCAATTCCATAATTGACCCTTGGGTCTTTGCCATCCTTAGGCCTCCTGTTCTGAGACTAATGCGTTCAGTCCTCTGTTGTCGAGTTTCATTAAGAACACAAGATGCAACACAGACTTCCTCTTCTATACAGTCAAATGCCAGTAAACAGATTGACCTTTGTGGACAGTAGTTAAGAAGTGCTTAGTTAGCCAGCATCTCTGGAAGATCATTTTGAAATGGCTCCTTGGAGAAATGAAAAAAGCTAGTTTATAAACAAAACAAAGCTACCCTAATAAAACAGAGTAAACAAACATTTCAGCAGTGGTTTGCGCTACAGAGGTGCTGACAGGGCACATCACAGAAGGTGTCAGAAGGATGAGCATGTTACATGGTCTCCGAGAAGAAACCAACTGCATTTAGGATCCGGTTGCCTTTTGATTTAAGCTTTCCTGTTGAATGAGAGAGCATGTGGTTTTGTAATTTGTTTAAAACCCTAAGTAGTTACTGTGTTTTCTATTTTAATCTTCTATGTTACTGCTGCCATAAACATACAGTGTACAGCCGGGCCAGATAAAACATCACATGTATTCTCTAGGAAGTCCATACGAGGAAGCAACCAAGCCTGGTGTCTTGTGATTGCTTAAGAAGCCCTTTGTTTGGCCAGTGAATTTGGAAATCACAGGCACTTTGTAGTGTCGTATTTGTGCGCGTGGGAGGACTCTCTGGTCACTACAGTATTACGCGTGGAAAAGTAAGTGAGCTCAGCTGGGTAACGTCACCTTTTCACTCCTCCTCCGGAAGCCGGGTGTCAAAGTATCAGGTTACTTATTTTATAATGTCTGTTGTGCCAACAGTACTCAAGAACACTTTTGGAATTTTTTTCTCCACAAAAAAATAATAGGCTATTAAGAGAGTTAATTCTGATTAATATTTTTCATTCTGTTTCCGGGGAGAGGATAGGGGGCTATGCCTACAATCAAGTATTAGAATTAAGAATGGAAAAATCTGATCATTTCTCAGGAAACCCTGAAACGCTTCTAAGGCTCAGGCTGAGGCCATGACTAACATCTACTTTATAAAGTGACTGTGTTGTAGCAAAACTCATGCATCTACATTTTTATCCAGGAAGCATGGTTTGACTCATACTATATAGGAAATAATGCAACGGTGAGTCATATCTTAATATGTTTCTAAATCTAAATGTTTGCCATAGTATAAACCTGGCATTAAAATATTTCAGTGTATTTGCACTGCTTAATCATCTTAGTTCCTGCGTAAACTCATCTGAAATGTTACAAAAATAAACTATGAAACAAAAATTTAGAAATGAAATAGTGTTGATGAGTTCCCCTAAATAATAGTTTATAGAGTAGATGCGTTTTTAATGAGATAAAAGTAGAAAATTATATTTATTTTGGCAGTTTTTAAGGTATGGTTTCATTGTGATTTAAATGTTAAAATAGTCAGTATAGTACTTGGTATTAGAGTATTTTTTTTCCTTACAGCATGATCTTCAGAATAGGAGAACCACCTTATTTATTTATTTATTTTGTAGTGTCTTATTACAGGACAGCTGTTATAAAAAAACAAAAAGGGGATGTTAGTTTTTTCCAAGGTCTCATTGAGTTGCTTACGTAAAACCATTTCCTATAAGTAGTTATCAAACTAGGTGATCACTTAAAGTGATTCCAAACCAATCTAACATCAGAATATTTTGACACAATCTATGTTGAATCAGCTCTTATTTTTAAAAGAATAAATAAATGGTTTGCTTTTCTACTGATTTAAACAAACCACGCAAATTTAACATAACTGAAATCTGGACATGTAAATAAATCTTCCCTGCAAACGAGTATTCTAAAGTTAAGAAATTGTTCTAAATAGGACTAGTAATTACACTCATGGGTAATTCCTAAACATAAAATTCTGAAGTTACTTTGAATCTGGAAGACTGATTTCTTTTATCAGATGACTATTTTTTCCTCCAAATGAAAATGTTAACTACAGTCCTTCATGCCACCTCACCATCACCCCTAAATTCTGGAATAATGCCTGAGAACCTAAAAAAAGAACAACAGCAAAAACAAAACAAAAACAAAA
>NW_024082513.1:0-165237 GCF_003009895.1 Hyaena hyaena
CATTAAAAAAAAACAAACCCACAAACTTTAATACCTATTTTCCTTAATCTATTCCAAAAAATTGAAGGACATCTTTCAAATACATTGTATGAGGAAAAAAAAAAAAAAAAAAAAAAAAAAAAAAAAAAAAAAAAAAAAAAAAAAAAAAAAAAAAAAGGAAAGGAAAGAGAGGAAAGGAAGGAAGAGGAGAGGAAAGAAGGAAGACTACAGGCCAATCTCAAATGCAAAAATCCTCAATAAAATATTAGCAAGCCATATTCAACAATACATTAAAAGAACCAGTCACCAGGATCAGGTGTGATTTATTCCAGGGAAGTGAGGATCATTCAATATTTCCAAATCAATCAACATGACAAGCCACATTAACAAAATGAAGGACAAAAATCATGAACATCTCAATATATGTGAAAAAAACATTTGACAAAATCCAACATGTATTCATGATAAAACTCTCAACAAAGTGGTTTTAGAGGGAACATACTTCAACATAATAAAGGCCATATATGACAAACCCAAAGCTAACATCACACTCAATGATTAAAAAAAACGAAAACAAAAAAACACAACTGAAAGCTTTTCTTCGAAAGTCAGGAAGAAAACAAGGATGTCCACACTCATCTCTTTTACTCACAAAGTACTGTTAAGTCCGAGCCACAGTAATTAGACAAGAAAACTAAAAGGCATCCAAGTTTGTAAGAAAGAAGTAAAACTGTCACTATTCACAGATCATATGATACTCTGTCTAGAAAACATTAAAGACTCCACCTAAAAACTATTACAAAATAATAAATTAATTCAGTAGACTTGGCCAATAGGAAAGTAATACACAGAAAACAATTGTGTTTCTATACACTGATAACAAAGTACCAGAAAGATGAATTAAGAAAACAACTCCATCAATAATTGTACCAAAAAGAATAAACTACCTAGGAATAAACTAAGGAAGAAAAGACTTGTACTATAAAAGGTATAAAATACTAATAATGAAAAAAGTTGAACATGACACAAACAAATGGAAAGGCATGCTATGTTCATGGATTGAAAGAAAAATATTGTTTAAATTTCCATATTACTTAAAGCAATGTGCAAATTCAATACAATCTCCATAAAAATACCAACAATAATTCTTACAGAACTAGAATAAATAGTTCTAAAATTTGTATGAAACCATAAAAGACTCTGAATACCCAAAATAATCTTGAGAAAGAACAAAACTGGAAGTATCACAATTCAATATTTCAAGATATACTACAAAGCTGCAGTAATAAAAAAAATATAGTACTGGCACAAAAACAGACTCACAGATCAATAGAATAGAAAAGAGAGCCCAGAAATAAACCCATACTTTTCGTCAATTAATCTATGACACAGACTCTGAAACAGGCTCCAGGCTCTGAGCTGGCAGTCAGCACAGAGGCCGACGCGGGGCTCAAACTCACGAACCGCGAGATCATGACCTAAGCGAAAGTCGGACGCTTAACCGCCTAAGCCACCCAGGCGCCCCTGGAACACCACTTTTAGACATACACCCTAGAGCAAGCAGATATATGGTAACAATATTAAGGTAACAATATATGTAATAGGAATTAAACAATGAACTAAAAACAATCAGATATATTTCAAAAGCAGTAAGGTAAATTGTGTTACATTAATATACGATGAAGAAATTAAATACAGCTATAGGTAGCAATATGCAAATGAAATTTAGAACACTGTTATATAAAAATATCAAATTCTAGAACAGTACATATGTAGTGTTTTGATTCATACAAATTATAAAAATATACTGTAATAAAAATATACTGTAATAAAAAATGTATTGTTTAGGGATAAACACATATGTGTTAAACTAAAAAGCAAGAAAATAATATTTAGGATATAAATTATCTATAAAAGGCATGAGAAAGCTAATAGGATTGGAAAAGAGCACAAGAGATTTCAAAGAAGCTCAAAATGTAGAAAAAGAAATAGTATCAGAGAAATATATGTGAGATAACACAGAATATAGTAATTGTATATATATATATTTATAGGAACATAGGAATGCTATTGCATTTCTCATGCTGGGTGGTTGATAGGTTCACATATGTATGTTTGTTACTCTGTAACTGACCATAGATTATAAATTTTGTATCCATTTAATGAAGCTATTGGCAGCGTCTACCACTTCTTTCTTCCTGTTTCCTCATCAGTAAAATAAAAACTTAAAACACTGACATACAGTAAACATCCAATAAATGTTAGTTATGTTTGCATGGGATAATAACCATTTTAAAACAATATTAATCAAAGGATACTGTCATCCTTTGAGAAAAGAATGTTAGCTTTGAGAAAGTTATTTGTGAGGCATAACCTCTAAAGTGGCAATTAATAATAATTTTTAAAAAAATCTGTGACAAGTAAAATGATCTGTGACATAAAAAACTAAAGAGTTGGAAAAGTATATTATTTCAATCCACTTATCACAAAGAAATACAAGCAGTTCTTAGAGTTGAGGGGACTACAATCAATTACAGAGTAAATGCCGCAAGTTCACCACTCTAAAAAGATCTTCCAACCTTTATGACTTTGAAAGAATAGTCTTCACAGCAGAATCTAAAGAAGTTTGCCTTTCTGTTTGGTGCGTTAACTCAAGCACGTTAGCAGCTGGAAAGTAGAGTCCCTAACAAAATCTCAGGCAGATGCATCTAAACTTTCCCAGTGGCTGGGCAATCCTTAGCTGTGCATTCAAAGTACCTGCAGAGTTCTTGAAAATTATAATGTCCAGACCACACACAAACTAATGAAATCAAGATCTGTGGGGATGGGACCCAGGAAGCAGTACATTTTAAAATCTTGGTAGGAGATCCCAAAATGCAACCAAGGTTGAGAACCATTATGCTAGAGCAAGTCATGACCACTCTACCCTGAAAAACCCAGGGCCCCATGTGGATTTAATTTTACTTGAAACTGGCCTGCCTGTGATTGATGTTCCCCCAGCTCTAAAGGCTTTCTTGTAGACAGCTTAAGGGAAAGCCTTTGTTGTATGTATGTAAAGACCAGAATATGAACAAGGCACTGTGGAATCTGTGGTTTAACCTGAGGTTAAAATTCTGTGTAGAGTCACAATACTGAGGAAGGTATATTAGTCAGAGAGTATTAGATCAGGGTGCATTACCCTCACTTACCCACAGAGATCTGAAAATCATGAAGTTATGACTACTTATATTTCACAGCGATATTTGAAAAGCACTATTCATGCAATTTCCATAAGAAGTATGCCAAATGGGTGGAAAATGTGTTATGGGCTTATTCCATTTCGTAAATGAAAAAGTATAATATAAACTATTTTAAAAATAAAAGAACTTCACATAGAAGGGTGTCTTAATAACATGATTCTATTTTCCTTACTGTTATGGTATGATTATTAGAAGGTAAGTTCCTATTTGGATTGTACAATATTAAATGGCTGTAGGCAACAACTTTAGACTTATGCTTTGTTAGGCTTCTGTATTTAAGTATAGGTACTTTTATTATACTTAAATTTTAAGCAATTGTCTATTATTTTTTTTGAGACATTCACTTTCTTATAACACTTTTTAAAAGGTTGATTAAATTGATACTTTTTAGCATAGATACACAAAGTTTTTGATATTTTATTAGTTTGGTTTTCAGAAATAGATATTCATTTATTTATTGAGGAGAGAGTAGGGAAGAGAGAGAAATAGAATCTTAAGGAAGTTCCAAACTGTCAAAACAGAGGCTGACATGGGGCCTGATCCTACCATGAGATCATGACCTAAGCAGAAATAAAGTCAGGTGCTTAACCGACTGAGCCACCCGGGTGCCTCGCAAGACAAATTCTTTATACAAATTCTTAAAGTTAAAGCCAGCTCAGATTATTTCTGTTTACCATCCACTTTAAGTATCTTACCTTTTTTCTTCACTGGCCTTATGACTTATTTTATATTTTTTGTCTTAAATATGTTAATAAGGAAGGAAAGACTAGCAATTCTTGTGAGTCTCATGGTGAAAAATTCATCTTAGTCAATTAGCAAACCTATCTACATAGTGATTTTGAGTAGAACCAGTAATATGCATGATTTTCTTCTTATAAGGAAAAGTAGTACAAGAATGATTAAATACACAGGTGAGAACAGATCTTAACAACACGGGGAAGGAAAAAATATATAAGAATAAGAAAGTCCTTAGATTTCTATAGATGTTGACTAATGAAATTGGTGGATGGAATTTTCTGTTTAGTCAAAGGCACATGAATCCAATCTATGTATAAAATCTCCTTAGGTTATTGGCAGGAAAATTAAGATATTTGGGTGAATTGGGGTAGAGCTAGTCCCAAGGCTAGATTGGGACCAATATTATTGATAATGAGTAGACAGTTTTAAAACAGAATCAGCAAAACCTATAGGAAAAACCATATATAAAATCAAGGAAACAACTAATGAGATGGTATAAAAATGCTATTGGGGCCCATGGAGATCCCTTTTAGCAGGGTAGTGACTCATATCCTAACAATCTGTGGATGTTGTTTACTAATGGCTCACATTGTCCCTTTCTCTAGAGAATTGATGTCAGCTCAAGGGAGGTGCCGTGGAAGGTCAATTCCCCCATCTCCCCTTCCCAGCACTTCAACTGGTGTGAAATGAAGGCTGCCCCTCACCCTCAGCCACTCTTCTTACCAGTCTCAAAGCTGGATCCACTCTGTTGTATAATTAGCTCCAGAGTCTCCTCTGGGATCAGGGTAAAGTTAGTTTCACATCCTCTGCTTATCATTTTTTTGCCTTTCCTACCTCCCTTCTACTGAGAATACCCTCCCAGGAAAATCACTTGAATAAGAATCCCCACTTCAGGCTCTAATCTGAGACAGATGGTCCCTTCCCACTTCCTCAAGGAGGCACTCTTAAAATTCTGCAATCTTAGTTTCCATGGAGTGAAGGATAAGCCCATTAGGGGGAAGTCTGAACTAATGGCTCATGGGGTTTCTTACATATGGATGGGAAGGAGGTCACATTAACATTCCAGGATCCATCCTCTTACTATATAAGAAAATATAATTATGAATTTCCACATTCAATGTCTTTTCCATATCATAAGACTACTGGATGTTTTGGTGCAATGGGCCTCTTGGCCATACTCTTCAAAGATTCTACCCTTGGTTCTCAACATGGGTGTCTAGCCCATGTTGACAACCAGCCTCTCCTGATGGTGCACACAAATGGCAATTCTATAATTGGGCAGTTAAACATTTGCACCTCCATTCAAAGGATGTGCACCCCTTTCCTTATAGTTTTACCTTTCCAACATAATCCAGCTTGTCTTTTACTTCAGTTTTGGAGCTCAGGCAATTTCAGAATGTCTGATCTGCATATTTGTCCTATAATACTAAATCCTCAGTGGAGAAGTTCATGTTCTTTGGTGATTTTTATGTGAAAACCATCTAAGATTGAGGTATTGACCACTTCCTCTCAGTGCTCAGGTGGGTAAAATAGCTTGATAGAGGAAATAA
Organism: Hyaena hyaena; assembly: GCF_003009895.1. Lineage (NCBI taxonomy): Eukaryota > Metazoa > Chordata > Mammalia > Carnivora > Hyaenidae > Hyaena > Hyaena hyaena. Next base: position 5,507 of record NW_024082513.1, read on the forward strand.
CACAGATGCATATTTTGCTTCTCTCCACTCCACTTGTGCCATTATGGGCTGTCTGCACCAGAGGAAGCAAACCGCAGGTAGCTGCTCATGTAGACTGCTTTTTGAAACTGACATCCCTTTCTCAGTCCTTGCAGTGTACTCATGAAACCAGAGGAAGTCTAGAGATTTTCTTGTTTTTTAATGTTTTATTTATTTCTGAGAGAGACACTGTGAGCAGGGGAGGGTCAGAGAGAGAGGGAGACACAGAATCCAAAACAGTCTCCAGGCCCTGAGCTAGCTGTCATCACAGAGCCTGACACAGGGCTCGAACCTATGAACCATGAGACCATGAACTGAGCTGAAGTCGGACGCTTAACCGACTGAGCCACCCAGGCGCCCCAAGGTTTTTTTTTAAACTTCATGTTATATCATGAACAAGGCCAATGACTGCAATCAAAGATCTACATGGACTTTAAAGTTCCACAGACTTCTGTAAGGAATCTGGAATCATGATGCTGGTAAATAATTCTCTGTTCTGCACCAGTTCTAAATCAGCTAAAGGTGCTGGTCAAGAGAAGAAACTACATGAAATAAAACCCAGGGGTAGAGTCGCCAAATTTAGCAAATAAAAATATAGAACAGCCAGTTAATTTTGAACTTCAAATAAACCATAATTAACTTTTAGTATAATTATGTCCAAATATTGTAGGAGAAACATACTAAAATTCTTCATTGTTTACCCAAAATTCAAATTTAACTAAGAGCTCTATAATTTCTCTGAAAACTCTAGCCAGGGGTATACTTTTAAGAAGGAGGATTCTGACTCACAAACACTCCTCTACCACAACCAATCTGCCACAGATGGACAGCAGAGTATAGAGGATGCAGTGGTTTTGCTGGGAAGCCCAGTTCAACCTCTCAAGTCTCTAGGCAGATCCATGAAGCTGTCACAACTGAGACAACCCATGGCATGGTCTTCTTTGCTATAGACCACCAGGCCAATACTTGAACATTTCACTTGTTTATAGAGGCAGGATCCAACACTTTCCCACTATGAAATTTTTCTTTTATCATTTACAACACTCCAGAGAGTGACTTAGCATCATTTAATCAGCCTCCCACAACAAAACCTTTCTCTAATTTCCTTCAGAAAGAGCTTCCTGCTCTAGTGGGAATACTGTGGGTCCTTCCCCCTAGCAATGAATATGAACATAAAGGTAAAATCCATTATTTTCAGAATACATGCTTATCTTGTTCTTTCCCCCTCACACACCATCCACTTATAGCATAATGTCAATTCTTCCCTATCTCATAGACTACATCAAACAAATTGATCAGATCAGAAAATCTAATTCACATTCAGATACTGAGAAAAATGACGACTTAGGTTTGTTTATGCTTTCATCTCACTACTAAAAAACAGGCACAATTATATGCCTACGTTCAAAGGTACCTGGGAGTAATTGTGGCTTCTGTTGCCTAACTAATTCACCACAAAGGTGCCCTCAGTGCCTGGCAGTCTTAGCAGGTGGCATATTCATCTGATCTTTCACCATGCACAGCCTGTTTTCCTGGTCCAAATCCTGTATATCACAAACCTTTATCAATCTGAAATTAGCTCTTATCTCCCCATGGGTATGGGAGACCACAAGAACACATTCATGCCAGTGAGTTATAAGCCATGGAACAAGATAAAGTCCCCATGTAGTCATTTGATGAAATTATATATGACAGAGAAATCAAAAATAGTGTACTGAATCTGTAGACAGTATCTTTAAATTACTAAAAAAGGTCATAGCCAATAGGAAAATACATAAATTATAAAAATAGGCAAGTCATAGAATACAAAATTGACTTGATACAAAATGTTACCAATAACCAATGGATTAAAAGTTGAAACACACACAGTTACAATTTCATTCATTAAATTTTAAAAAGTCGAAAACACAGATAATATCCAGAGTTGACAATGATAAGAAAAAGATGGATTCTCATATAGGGCACAAGAAAGAGTAAAAATGGCATCACCTGTTTGAAGAATAGACAATAGCATCTTTTGTTTTTGTTGTATTAATATTCTTCAACTTAGCAATTCCACTTTGAGTATATGTCTTAATGAAATTCTTCCATATGTACAAAGAGGAATGAAAACAAATATTGCATGCAATAATCAAAGACTATAAATAATATAAAGTATTATCTATAAAATAAATATATCCATTCTAATGAATATTAGGTAGTAATTTAAAATTTTATGCATATAATGTATTTTATATATACATACAATATCTAAAATATACTGTTAAATGAAAATAGTATTTTCAGAAAAATATAGGCTTGATTCTATTTACGCAAAAGTAAACAAAACCAAAATATTACTTAATACTTAATATACAGAAACACTTAATACTTAATATACAGAAAAAGGTCCACATGGATAAAGACAAACTAATAATAATAATAATAATAATTGAAAAAAGAGTTCAATTTGCAGAGGGGAAGAAAGAAAGTTTTCACTTTTACTGTGTATATTTGAAATTTTTAAAAAATTTATTTTCATGTTTACTATTTTTGAGACAGAGAGAGAGAGAGCAAGCAGGGGAGGGGCAGAGAGAGAGGGAGACACAGAATCAGAAGCAGGCTCCAGGCTCTGAGTTGCCAGCACAGAGCCTGATGCGGGGCTCAAACCCTCAGACCACAAGATCATGACCTGAGTTGAAGTCAGCCGCTTAACTGACTGAACCACCCAGACACCCCTGTATATATTTGAAATTTTAAAATAACCATGTGTTAACTTATTGTGAAACTAATGCAATGCACAAACACATGCACATATATATGTGTGTACACACACACACAGTAGCATAAGAATGGGCACAAATTCTTTGACATGCCTCCCTCTGAGAGGTGGCATCTATATATCTTCCCGTGGGATCAGGATAGACTCTGTCTATTTGAGGAGCACTGACCAATAGAATATGGAAGCACTGATGCTGCACCAGTTTCCAGGCCCAGGCCTTAATAAACTGGCCGCTTCTACTTCTGCTCTCTTGGAACACTCATGATCTGGTTGTGCCCAGCCAGCCTTCCATGAGAAGCCTGAGTCATGAGAAGCCAACAATCCCCAGCTAGTAATATTAACCATAGGCCACATACGTGAGCCATCTTGGGCATACAGCCCAGCTGAGCCTTCAGTATTACGTCCACAGGAGGCTATAAATAGGAAGTGTCCAGCTGAGCCCAGTCAACCCACTGAATTATGAAAGGTAATTATAAATTGTTGTTTTAAGTCATTAAGCTTTGGGGTAGTTCATTACACAGCAATTGATAAAAAGATTGATATATATATATAGTGTGCTTTAAAACACTCAGCCATCTACAGATAGGATTTTAAATAAGAAAAATGCAAAATATGCAATCTATACCTAGAAAAACTTAATCAAATATTTCAAACACCATTTTATCGTAAGTGCCTAATACAATCCTTTACTTGTATTAAATGTTCATAAATATGGTAACATTTAGACACAAGAAAGACATAGAGTCAAGGAAAGCTTAAAGGATGTGAAAGTATGTGACCTAGGTGAACATGGTAACTATATTTCCTCTAGGACTCATCAAGATCTCTTCAGCAATTCAGAAATTACACATTCTATTACTTTATTTCACACATGAGCTTTCTTGTAATCATCTGTTACATGTAGTTAATACTTTACCAAACCACAGAAAGGGAGATATAAACAATCATGTTATGCCCCTGACACCCTCAATTTGCCCAGAGAAGTTTACATGCATAGTGTTACATAAACATAAAAATGTTTTTAATAAAATTATAGAAGTATTTTTATGAGTAAACCTAGAGGAGTTTGCTGGAAAATGTGTGCTAAAAGTATAATTCCATTTTGTTAAAGAAACATGTAATAACTGTGATATTATGGGACTAAACAATATTATAGATTTCTCTAAATGGACGGAAGATTGCCTCCTGTAGAGCTGACAGGCTCATTTAAAACTGTAGGAATTTTGAATATCAGAATTGTGTCTCAGCCTCTTGAATAACTGCCAATCTGTGCATTATATTTCCAGATTGTCATTATTGAAAAACATCCATTGTTTGTTATTTTAAAGCATGTTGCAGTTGGGAGGAGGATACGGCAAGGGCAATATTGGGAAGAAGAAGAGGAACACAGAGCACATGTAGAGGAGCATGACCATACAGTGACTGAAGTGGCCTCGTGTTTGAGGCATACAATCTTATGGCCTCAGATAAAAATGTTCCCATCATGATACCAGCACTAAGGTAAATAAATTATTATCCTTCTACAAAGAGATGGTCACACATATTTGAAAAGGAATCAAGAAACCTCTGTTTCTAGATAAACAGACAAAAGAGCTTGTTTTAGTCCAAATCTATCAAAATAGCCATAGTATTTAGATAAAATATAAGTAAAATAGAAAATAAACAATAACAACAAAAAAAGACATAGATTTTCTTAACGGCATTACGAAGCCATCAAGGCATCCGGATTGGAGGCGTCAAGATCACAGAGAAAGGGCAACATCACCGAAGTGAACCTGACATTTCCTTTTCCGTTTTCCATGAGACAGCTGCTTATTTTTAGTCTGCATGCATGAGGCAAAGAATCCTAAAAGAAAGTGGCATCTACGAAACTGAACGTCAAGCAGAGCTTTCGACAATCCACAGCACTAGGAGGGAGTAGTTGGAATGTAGGTACCAAAGCAGCCGGAAAGTGTGAGGCCAAAATCCTAGGGAAAAAGGGAATACTAGAAAAGTGAGGCAGTATGCTGAGGTGAATTTTCACTTGAGCTTTGTTCCTTCCAAAATCTCATGGGATGGGAAACTGAGATTAGCGGAGTGAAGGCTAAAGAGGTCCCAAAACCTAGACAGAACGTCCAGTGATCGCTTATTGCTAGGGAGACAAAAATTAAGGCCAGGGTTTCTGGAAGAAAAGATTCCGATTAAGACATCATGCTTTCAGTTGAGACTCAAGAAAGAGAACTCTCCATCCATTACTAGTAGGAATGTAAATTGTTCCAATGACTGTACAGAACAGGAATGGGTACTTTTTGTTTTGGTACAGAAATGTTCTGCTCTACCATCATTCAGGGATCCAGGCAGTCAGTAGCCCCACCATCTTCAAAATGTGGCTACAATACATTTGTTACTCCACCGTGGATTAGGTGAAAGAGATTGTAAAAGGTAAACAGAAGGCTTTTATGCACCAGGCCTTAGAAAAGGGCAACATCACTTCCACCCACATGCCATTGTCAGGAACTGGGTCACGTGCCACATTTCATGGCAAGGGGAATTGAACTCTGAATCTAAAAGGCAAAATAACTGAATTTGATGAACAGAGAGTTCATCTCTACTATGCCCCATTTCTCATCATTTATCATGTAAAATAGCATTACTTGAACAATGCTAGACATAAAAATACTTAATAGGTATTTTACATCTTTTATTTTACTATATATAAGTCAACATCTCTATGAGCAGCAATCTCTAAGAGCAGGTTTGTTATAATACTCCCCTCCCCCCTGCCAAAAAAGAGAATAGGTTCAAAAGGTTATTCGTAAGCATTTTATTGATTTAATAGGAAAATTTAATACAATCTCCTTTGCTACTCCCTTTTTGTAAATGAATGATAAATTTGTTAGAAAAAGAAGAAAATTCTACAAATGAGAAACTAATGATATAAGCAGCCTTTAAAGATTTAAACTGCTGTGTAGGATGGATATCTACAGCTGGTAACAGAAGTTTTAAATAGAAGTTGTCATGGAATTCTGGGCAATAACCCTTTTCAAAAGCCAAACAAATTCTTTTGTGATTAATATCTAATTTGAACACGCCACAGCAAGTTCTCCCCAGTACTGACAGTCCCTAACTTAAAATGGTTCAGTTTAAGATTTTCCAGTGTTATTACAGTGCAAAAGCTGTATGCATTCAATAGAAACTGTACTTTGAATTGTGGATTTTGATCTTTACCTGGGCGAATGACATGCAGTGTGATACTCTTCCATGACTCTGGGCAGGGGCCGTGAGCCCCAGATCCCAGCCAGCCATATGCTCGTGAGGATAATCCAGGATACACCTAACAACCGTTCTGTTTTTCATTGTTAGTACAGTATTCAATAAATTCTATGAGATTTCAACACTTTATTATAGATTGGCTTTGTGTTAGATGGTTTCACCCAACTGTAGGCTAATGTAAGTACTCTCAGCATGTTTAATGTAAAGTAGGCTAAACTATGATGTTCAGTAAGCTAGATGTATTAAGTACATTTTTTGACTTATATTTTCAGTTTAAGATGGGTTTATCAGGACATAACCCCACAGTAAGTCAAGAGAGATCTGTAGTTGTTCTTGAGATAAACTGTCATTTTCATTGAATGTTTTTAGTATGCTTTTGAAATTTAACCATTAGTGTTCAAGAATAAAGTAAAACCTGAAAATACAGTCCTAGTCACTATGTCTTCCACTAAGATTTTCCAAGGAGATGATAATGTGCTTTATGCACAGGCATTACCTTGTCAACCTTTATTTTAGCAATCAAGGAATTGCAGATAAGCACAAGGAGAGGTCATGATTAGCAGAAAATATATTGATTTCTATGTCCTCCATTTATCATGGAATTTACACTATAAATTTCATCATAGTACACAGAAACTTTTATTTCTGCAATAGTTTACCTTGCCTTTAGCCAGCTTTAAACAAGATTTGGAAATTATCCATCCATCTTATCAGTCCTTGATTCAATCCTAAATATTTTTAAATACCATGCTCTCTAATTTACATTCTTCAATTAATGTTGAGAGGTCAGCCAAATAATGAAATAAAGCAGTGAGCTAATGTTTGTTAACTTGGCTCACTTCTGCTAAACACTCTCTCCTTGTTCTTTCAATATATTGTCTTATTTAGTTTATTTTAGTTCTCATATGTATCTCATGTCACATATAAGGCAGAGGTACAGGGACTGACTGACATCCAGGTGCTCTGCCCACTGTGATGTAATCAGCACCAGTCCTTCTGATTGGTTCCTTGTCTCTCTAGTCCATGAATATTTGTGGTATTATCTCTGAGACTCACTAACCCATGGATAACACATGAGGAAACCATTTCTTGCATTATAACGTGCTTAACTGTCAAAATGAGAAATCACAAATTATCAGAGACATAAGGCATACAGTATATCCATGTTAAAACTATATATGCTTTGACTTCCTTAACCATAAGCAAATTATCACAACATAAACCCAAACTATATTAAATAAAATCTTGAAATTGCAAGGTGATAGTTTTGATTTAAGCAAATGCTATTGGTGTGTTTGTGTGTGTGTGCGCGCGTGCACACAGACTTGAGAATACAAGAAAGTATAAGAAAATCAGGATAACAAATGGGAGTTCCTTTCTTCTTCTCTTTCAGTTTCCTCACACACATACACAAAAAGATTTACAGCATAGAAATGTATCTTCTTCTCCACTACACAACAATTATGAGAGACACCTTTAAATAAAGCAATCTTACATTTTGTATTATTTTGTTATCCATGGACTAATAAAACAAGGGAATTTGAGTATTTATGGTGATAATAAAACATTTGACAATGAACACAACTTATTCATATTTACAAAAATGCATGGCATCTGGCTCTATCTGGGGGGAATCTATACTCTAGTTCAATCTTACTTCCCTACAACATATCCATAAATCCCCAAACAGCTAATCATGAAAATATTAATGAAATGAGCACATATTTTACTTATGTCTTGGCTTAGTAGGCTCTTATTACATTGCCAGAGAAGAGGAATATTAAAACAAATGTTCTCTGTGTTCAGCACTGAAAATAAATCAAAAGAACCACAATGTCAGTTATAATAGATTCCAGTCAAATGTCATTTTGTCACCTTAACTTGAATTGACATTTTCAACAATTTTAGAATAATTTTGGCTATGTAATTGGCTGAGTAGAATAATTAAAACCTCTAAATACATAAAGTATTACAAGACAGTATATATGTATTATATCCATAGAGCAACATCCTTAATATAGATTTTTCAAAATTATATATTAAGGATTTGTGCACTGAAAAATACATTTGTAATTCCCTAAACTGTGCATTCAGTGTTTATAAAAATGTATGATACTGCTTTGTAGAATTGGACTTTACTTCTTTTGTATCTTATTCATACAAGGTGAAATATTTGGCTAAAAATAATGGTTTTCTACAAGTAGAATCCTTCACAAAATCATAAAGAAATAGGTGACCATTCAGGCTGGGCTGGCATCCAGGAGGCACCGTTCACATCGAACAGCTGTGTGGTTTATGGCCTGCACTGTGAAATGCGGTGGCTCTGGCGCACAACCGTTTGAAGAGTCCACCATTTAAGCAAATAATACGTCGTCTTTAATTTCTAACCTAATACCTTTATCCTTTGCCAAACCTTTCAGTGCATTTCAAATGATTTGGGCCTCTCTCTTACCACTGAGTGCTTGACTTTTTGTGAAACTTCTTTTTCATCTTTTTAAAATTTTTTTCTAAACGATTTTTACTTATTCCTGAGAGAGAGAGAGAGAGAGATTGACAGCGTGAGCCCGGGAGGGTCAGAGAGAGAGGGAGATACAGAATCTGAAGCAGGCTCCAGGCTCTGAGCTAGCCGTCAGCACAGAGCCTGACGTGGGACTCAAACCCATGAACTGTGATGTGAGATCATGACCTGAGCCGAAGTTGTATGCTCAACAGACTGAGCCACCCAGGAGCTCCCTTCTTTTTCACCAATCAGTGTGACTCTGGCCTGCTATGGCAGGGACCTTCTCAGAGCCATTTTTCCATTAAACACTTTTCAAACTCCTATCTCTACAGACACTAGCGCCTTTGGGTAAATCTAGCACATCTAATCTGTACATTCACCCAGCTGTTTAGACTCTGCTAATTCATACATAGGGCAGCATTCCAAATTTAACAGAGAGGGAATTTAGAATTGTGTTCACCGCAAAGGATGGCCTGAAACAGGAATGGCAAGTTAAATCTTCCCTGTGCTTAATGTGTCTCACAAATAACTCACAGCAGAGTTATACTCTCATCAACAATGACCGGTTAATTAACCTTTGTATAATTCAAAGTCACTCACTCACTACTGCAAGCAGGCAAAGTCGTCACAAGGATAGCATGCTCATTCTTTCCCGTACGAGGAAACTGTCACCTTGATTCTTTGGAACTCCTCTCTTTGGATCTCAATACTAAAGTTCTTATGTTAGAGAACATAAAGCAGAATGAGCAATTCAAAATGCAATAGATATCAAGAATATAAAAAATAAAATAGGTTTTCTAACACTGAATTTACTATATTGATAAAAGGTATTTATGAGGGGCGCCTGGGTGACTTAGTCGGTTAAGTGTCCGACTTTCGCTTAGGTCATGATCTCGCGGTTCCTGGGTTCGAGCCCCGCGACGGGCTCTGTGCTGACTGCCAGCTCAGAGCCTGGAGCCTATTTCAGAGTCTGTGTCTCCCTCTCTCTCTGACCCTCCCCTGCTCACGCTGTCTCTCTCTCTCTCTCTCTCCTAGAAATAAATAAAAATATTTTTTAAAAAAAAGGTATTTATGAAAAGATCACTGCAACATGTATAATTGCATAAAAATATGCTGTATTTAATTGGCTAAAAGCCACGTTTTGGGACCCTATGAAACATTTGTCTTTGTGGCTCTTTAAAAAGAAATGAGTAATCTCTCTAGAATTTCTCCCTAGTAATACCTGGTATACAACCAATGCCTTCAAAATGTTCATTCGCAGGCTAAAATTCCCTCTCTGGCTGATCATCTCTATTACTTATTGACTCATCCATTTAGTTCTCTTTCTAAAATTGAGCTCACCATCCTCCCCCAAAACCTGCGTACTGTGTTCCCGGTTTCAGTAAATTGCACTGCCATTTATCCCAGTAACTTGATTAGAAATTAGTGTTGCATTAGCTGCTACATTAAGTGTTAACCTGATCTATGCAGCCACAATGATAAATCCTACCTCCTAAATATTTCCACCATCTGTTTACTTCTCTCTCCCCCAGTGAAAGCCTCCTCAGACAGGCCCCACCAGGGTCTCTTGCTTGGTCATTCAGAACAGCCTTACACCTTATCTCCACTTCTAGTCTGGCTCCATTATAATCATTCCTCCGTTCTGCAGGCCAATCTTACTAAAGCACAAAACTGATGATCATTACTTTGTTAAAAGTTCCTTGATGATTTCTCATTTTTACTGGGATAAAAGTCACACATCTCAAATTCCCTCCGTGAATTCTTCTCAACACATTTTCTACCCTCAAATATTAGTATACTCAGTATCCCTTCAGAGCGACTGTATGAAACTGCTTTCAGTTCCTCTAATAAATTATTATTTCCTACCATCACCCCTTTAATATCTGCCTGATCTTCATTTCCACAAGCCCCTGGATAACACCTTCCCATTATTCACATATCAATTTAAACATTATATAAGCCAAGAGACCTTCTCTGGCTATTATATTAAATCATGTCCCTGAATGAATTCCCAAAGGTCCTTGGATTTTCTCTATAATAACACCCTTTCCTGTCATCTCTCTGGTCTCTCCCAGTTGTCTGCCATGAGCTTTTAAAATTTGTGTGGTTTGGTGGCGCCTGGGTGGCTTAGTCGGTTAAGCGTCCGACTTTCGCTTAGGTCATGATCTTGCGGTTCGTGGGTTCGAGCCCCGCATCTGGCTCTGTGCTGACTGCCAGCTCAGAGCCTGGAGCCTGTTTCAGTCTGTGACTCCCTCTCTCTCTGACCCTCCCCTGCTCTCTCTCTCTCTCTCCTAGAAATAAATAAAACATTAAAAAAATTTTTTTTAAATAAAATAAAATAAAATAAAATTTGTGTGGTTTGTGGATCTACCTTGTTCACTAGTGTAACACCAGTTTCTATCACCTTTCATTTTAAGGCAAAACCAATTAAAAAAAGTTATTTCTAACTTGATATTCAGACTTTACACATAATACATCAGAATCTGAAATATTCCTTTAAGCCAATTTACTTTTGAGGGAGAGGGGTATTTAGTAGCCTGGGTTCTGAGCCAGACAGCCTGATTCAAAATTTGGATCCGCCCATTTACTAGTAGTGCGACTGTGGGCCAGTCACTTAAACATCTCTGGGACTCTTTTTGCTCATCTGTGATATGGGGATAATCATACCTACCTCATAGTTTTGTTGTGAACTTTAAATAATATTTTACAGTGCTTATAAAAGTCCCTGACCCATGGACAACTTACAACTCTGCTATTATTACTATTAGCAGTTTTCCTGTTTTAAGTAGGAAGTTGTAGACTCAGATTGTTTGGGTCCAAAGTCTTGCTTTTGATACAAACTAATCTTGTCATCTTGGTCAACTGACTCACTTTTACAAAGCAGTAGCAACTTACTCTTCCTCATAAAATAAGGGGGACTGAACGTGCATAGTAGAAACAAACCAACTAATGTTAATGTTAGATTATATTAGGCAGCTGAAGCGGAAGAGAGAAAAGTTCTTGTTTCAGTTAAAATCTTGTTCATTTACAGCTGTGGCATTAGTAAATTTGACATTTAACTTCAGTTCCTCTAACTTCACTTGAAAATCTGTATCATTCACTATCATTAAAAATAGATGAACCTCCAGTGCACATTAGGAACAAATGTTCGGGAGTACCAAGTTCAAGAAATTAAAATTAATAGTAACTTAAAGGAAAAGTATCATATGCACTGGCCCATACGGGGAAAAATGCTATTTCTTTTTTTCTATGTAGTAAAGGTAAAATATTTACTAGCTTGATATTTTTAGATTCCATCTCAGGATTATTGAGTTATGACTTTGGGCATAATTTTATAGATTTTTTCCTTATATATATTCTTTTTAAAGGAATAATTTTAGATTCTCTATTAACAGAAAGACTGAACTTTTAACCATTTCTACTATTTCCTCCTTTGGTTATGAAAGTTTAATAGCACATTTCTATGACTCCCTCATTCCACTGTGTAGCATTTGTTGTGACAGGACATGTCCTGTAGTATTCATGCCCTTGATATCTCAACATGCTGAACCAAATGAGGTTTTTAACTAACACCAACTCATTACTATTTGCGACCTTATCATGTCATTATATATAAGTCATTTTCCTTTACTTCGTGCTGAATAGAATCATTACTCTAAGTGTGAAATCCTAATATGAATATTAACCAAATTTATCATACATACAAATAGTGTAGAAGATAGCAATATCTACTATGCTGCCTTTTCATAGTGTTTTAAATGTTCTACTGAATGATGCAAGGGAATTAAGTGGATTCTAATACACCATGAGACAAGTAGCCAAAATGTTTGGAGCTGGCTCAGGGGCAAACCACCACAAATCAAACAGACCCTTCACTTAAGAAATAGTTCATCAGGGGCACCTGGGTGGCTCAGCTGGAACCATCCCACTTCCGCTTAGGTCATGATCCTATGGTCCGTGAGTTCAAGCCGCACACTGGGCTCTGGGCTGACAGCTTAGAGTCAGAAGCCTGCTTCAGATTCTGTGTCTCTGTCTCTCTCTGCCCCTGCCCTGCTCACACTCTGTCTTTCTCTCTCAAAAATAAAGGTTAAAATTTTTTTAAAGAAGAACAAGTCCATCAACACAGCTCTTATTAAACAGTAGTTGCTCACAGCATTAAAAAAATCCCTCTCCACAGTGATTTATAATCGGTGATTTTTTATTTCTCTGGCTGTTTAGCAACTTTTAAAAATCCTTGTTATTTTGGAGATTTCCCACCTTTATGATTTGAGCTTCTCTAAGGTCAAAACCACAAAACCCAATTCCCTCATCTTTGGTGTTTAGGCTCAACTAATGAGATCAGAGTTCACTAATACAAAAAATTACTTCAGCACTAAGTCACCCAAAGAATCTGCACAGAATTATTTTGCCATGAGGGTAATAGCAGAGACAGCTGGCTTTCTGAGGGTCAGTGGTTACAAGATGGTGTTCCTGGCTTGGAAATGAGTCCAGTAGGGTGGCAAGTAGCTGCACTTCCCGGCAGGAGGGTGTAGGGGCAGAGGGGTGACAACAGTTTGGTCAGCAAGCCAGCTTCGTGGCATGTTCCTGGGCAATGTCCCCGCAAGCTGAGTCTTAAGTTTGATTCTTCAGACACCTTAATATTCCATGAACTATCCGTTAAATAAAATCCTTTTTCTGCTTACCAGTAAGAGTCAGTTTCTGTTGCTTTCAAAAGGAATCTCCCTGAATATCATAACAGAATTCTTTTAGCAGCTCCAAATGCATCACACCTACCCAGAATTGCATCCAGAGTAGGAGAAAAAGAGTGGAGCAATTTTAATTTTAAAAATATCATTTCAAGTGCTAATTGTTGCCAGGCACTGGGATAAGCTTATTGCATATCATCTCATTTAATCTTCACAATAGTTTACTGAGGATAGAATTATCCCCATGACACCAAAGAGGAAACAAAGACAGAGATTAATTTGTCCAAGATCTTAGTGCTATTAATTATCAGAACTCTGCAACACTACAGATCCACGTTACCAGTATTCTTGCTTAAGGCCATGAAAATCGTTTCATATTTCTGATAAGTTTAAAGTAATGATACAATGAATCAGCTCACCATTTGTGTCAGCTATTGTTCTCCAATATGATTCTCTTTTTTCCAAATGGCTATAATAAAAACCAAAGTACTGCATGACCATTTGCCCTTTCGTGACACTTTTACCCCACGTTTATCTTTAGGTCTGAGGTCCTCTTGAGTGTGAGCTCTGTAACTACACTTTAAACATTAAACATCAACTTTCAACCTTGCCTAGATGAATAGGTTCATCTTCCCTTAGATGTCAACATAAAGTCCGAGTAATCCTGGGTCTTTTCTTGTCAGTTCCTAGAAGCACTTACAGAATATAAACATTTTCATCTGGGTCCATTTTGGAAAGGATCAACCATCTTGAAACAGAAAAGCATTTCAGAATATAATTTGAAAAAAAAAAAGAAAAATTCCATCGAAACTGACAAGGCAGTTCCCAAACCAAGATATAATTAACCCCAGTAACCATTTGTCATCTCTAGGAACATAGGGCTATAGGAGCAAAAGTCTTACAAATTAAAAAAACAAGACAGATTTTTAAAAATACATATAACATTTTTAAAAGTCCAGTTATTCACAGAGTAATGATAGCCAAGGAAATCTCTGCAAACCCTGAGACTGTAGATGCACATATCCAGGAGAGATGTCCTTGAGTAGAGTTGAACTCCCAGACTTCCCTGAACCCCACATGACAGCAGAATTTGCCCACATCCCTTTATTGAAGTTAGGGGATCTTTTTACTTAAAGACCATGCAGAGTCCCCAGATACTGCAGGTAATCTGATACCCTAAAAGACAAGGCTTGCATTCCCTGGGATCTGCTCTCTCCTCCATTCTTTGCCCACCGCTTCCCACCCCCACCCCCGTAAACCATACATGATTTGGTGAAATTTCAGCAAAATCTGACTGGCAGCATTCTAGGCCTGTTAAAAGGACTGAGATTATATCAAAGGAGCTGTAGAACCTGGCTACCTTTTACAAACAGGAAAGAAAATGCCTGGGAATGAATCCTGAGGCTGTTGGCTCAAGAGAGAATTATAAAACTTGATAGGGGAGAGTTTGTCTATATAGGGACACACTCCTTTGACACAAGTTTTTAACATCCTTGAGGAGATCGGCCAAATACACTGCTGAGTACGGCTTTCAGAAACTTATGAAAAGTGATGGCCCAAAGTAAATAAGGTAGAGGTGCCAGAACCACCAATTCAGACTATGGAGGAAGAGATAAAACAAAACCAAAACTCAATGCGGAGGAGATTCTAGAATGGTTCTACCTTTTAAGAATTAACAAAACAATAGTTGATTGTGTTTCTTGGAAGAGCCTGGAGCACACTCCATTTACCTCAGAAAAAAAGGAAGGCAGATTGCAAAGGGGCACCAGCACTGCTGAGAAGCTCACCAGTGGCTGCTGTCTGCATGCTGGGACTACTGTTAAAGTAGAGGGCTCTTGAATAGCAATGAGATGCTAAGACCTCCAAACAGCAATGGACGTACTTATCGTAATGAGCAGCAGGGTCAGAACAGCAAACAGGAAAGGTGAATCTGCAGGGATCTATTGTCATGGCTTGTAGAACATGATTTTCTCCGAGGCATATTAAATGGGTGACCAACAAGATTATTTCTTACTATATATAATCAGAGAAATCAAGAACAGATGAGCAGACTGAGGTCAGCTATACAAATGGAAAATCATAATCCTTTTCCCAGTTTCTGAACCTGAGCCACTCCGCAAACTCAGAACGCATTACTGAAGGTGGGAACAAGCCCTCACTAAAGGCTCTGAAACAGCACGCTAACTGTATACTGTGCTCATTTCCTCAGTTCTTTCCCCCCAAGAGACCTACAGCTATTTACATTGAGAAGAGGAATACTCAGATCTTTCTAGGGCTGCTGAATAGAGTATTATCTGACACCAGTATCTGAGGAGCCAGAAGTACCCTCATGATTCCCTTGTTAAAGTGAGAATAAGTGGAATCAGGCAATAAATGGAGTTGTGGCTCAGGCTTGGGTCCTGAGGACCCTAGAAAGGACCCTTTTAGTAGGTCCTTTGGGGGTATAGATTCAACCAGTGGTAATTTCCCAGGTTCTCAAATGCAGGGATTGAAATGAACAGACTTATAGCCAATAATGCAATAGGTCAGAGATACAGGTGGGCTCATCTGGGTTCGCTGATGGAAGTCTCATAAGGCTGAACTGTTCTCTTATCAGAAGGCCCTGGAGAAGTATCTATCCTCTTCCATGTTCATTAATGTGTTGGAGAGAATTCAGTTTTCTGCAGCTAGCTTTTAAGACTGAGGTTTTTGTTTTATGATGAACGTCAGTTGTTAGAGGCAGCCATCTTATCCTTACTATGTGCACCATTTATCTGATCAGTGGAAGACTCCACTCATGTTGATTCAGTCTCATAGGTATCTGACATCTGCCTCAGGTCACAAACCTTCCTCTTATATATGTTTCCTGGGAATTGTGGCCAACCAGAATCCTAAGCTGTGCTTGAATGTAGCAAACTAAATGTGACAAGCAAGAAGATCTAAGTGGTACATATAGTAGGCTATAATAGATGCTATTGGTACCCCACCCAGATTGCCTTCACTAGACCAGTGAGTTCATCCATCAACTAGCTGTTATATTACCTGCAAAGGTCACAGCTGTCCATTTTCTGGAGGACTGTGCTTGCCAAAAAGCAACCTTCTCTTTTAGGAAGTTGCCTACCATCAACTGTTGGCCAACAACTGACATGGGGGTATGAGGCATCAGGGTGCAACCAATGCGGTGGTGTCCAATGACGTACAATTTGTACAGTCTTCCTGTAGGACCAGGCAGAATCTATTTCCCAGCAGAGACGTTGTTGTTTAGCTTTCTTCTTCCTGCCCATTTCCTGCTTCCTTCACCTTCCTTCCCTGAAGACAATTCCCCTAATAAGTAACTTTTACAAAATTTCCCATCTCGACCTCTGCTCCTAGGCAACCCAACTGAAGATACTCTCCCTGACTGAATTCCTTTCTTCTATCTCCCAGAGGTAAATAGTCTTAGAAAGGTATTATGTTTGCTATACATGCATGTATATCTAAATATTACACAGTGCTTGAGTATGAAATTTATATAAATTGCATCATTTTATCTTTCCATATTTTTATTTTTTCACTCTTAGAGTTTCTGAGAATATATATGTAAAGTCATTTCACTGCATTTATTAATTTGTGCCACCTCCAGGATTTTTAAATTTTTCAACTACAAAAAGCATACAGCCATGAGCATTTTTGTACCTGAATATTGTTATCTAAATTTGACTCTTCCTAGGAGAGAAATTGCTAGGTAAAAGTATGTATGCATTTTTAACCTAATTGCAATTTTTTAAAAAAAGGCAGCTGCAGGATTTATAGTATCACAAGGAAGTTAATGTGTTCACAATATTCTACCTTTCCACTAATACATGTATCCCAATATTTTAATGTGTCCTAATTTCTTGAGTGTGTGATAACACTGTGGTTTCAATTGTATTTACCTGTTAACTAGCAAGGTAGAGCATCTTTTCATTTGTTTATTGATAACGCAGCTTCCTCTTTTGGGAAATGTCTATGTATGATTAGAATAGTCTTCTGTAGAACTGTATTTCTTAATTGACTCATAGGAATTCTTTATACATTCTGAATATTAATATTCTGTACAAAGGCTGCCTTTTTCTTTTTTATTGTTATCTTTGGATGTGCAAATTTTTAAAAGTTTAGTTTAGTTGAATTTACTAATCTCTTTTTTCAGATTCAGTTTTCAACTTGTTTAGAAAACTGTTACCTCCCCAAAAGTAATGAAGATATTTTCATCAGTTTCCTTCTAACTTTTAGAATTGTGCTTTCCAACCTTCAGAAAGGATTTTTGTTATGAGAGTATCAATTGCCCCACCACAACTTATTGAATTGCCCATTTTTTTCATCCTAAGCAGGAATGACAGCCCATTTAACTATGTAGGCTTATTTCTTAGTTGTATATTTTGTTTACAGGTATCCTTGTATATCTATAAGGCAGTAACAATGGCCTTATATTGATATACATATCAATGTAATTGATATATCTTTATTTGCTCTTGATATTTGATAGAGCAAGTCACAGTATTTGTTCTTTTTCTGATCAAAATCATTCTGTCTTATGCCCTTCCATAACACTTGGAAAATACATTTGAGTTCCAATAAAAATTATTTTGAACTTTAATTGAATATATAGAATTTAGTGAATTGACATCCTTAACCTACTGATTACCTAAATCTTTCCAAAATAATAATTACTTATTTTAGTTCATTTTATTTTAGTTATTGGTTATTTTAGTTTATATGCATTTTGGCATGATTTTTATTGTTGTTTTCTCTAGTTTCCTGCTTTTTTCAATGCTTATTTCTAAGGTGCCTTCTAAATTTGATGAGATTTCAGTAGTATTTTTCAACATTTATTTTTAAATGATTTTATTAACTTATTGTTTAATATCTAATTACGTTTCAAAATCTCTTACTTCTTCAAAACAGTCTTCCCCTAATCAGAAGCATCTAATATATGAAATTTTTAGTGTGCTTATATATGAAAGCATGTATACATAGTTTGCTTTTTGTATAAATGAAAGAGTATTTTACATAGGAAATATATGTAACTTGCACAGGCATAACTTAGAGACCTTGTGGGTTCAGTTCCAAACCACAATAAATAAGCAAGTCAAATGAATTTTTTTGTTTCCAAATGCATATAAAAGTTATATTTATACTATACCATAGTCGATTGCATGTACAATAACGTCTTTAAAAAACATTTATGTCTTAAATATATTTCATTTTTGAAAGTTGCTCACCTCACCTAAGCTTTCAATGAGTCATAATCTTTTTGCTGGTGGAGATTTCTTGCCTCAATGTTGATGGCTGCTGACTAAC
This sequence comes from Hyaena hyaena, assembly GCF_003009895.1. Taxonomy (NCBI): domain Eukaryota; kingdom Metazoa; phylum Chordata; class Mammalia; order Carnivora; family Hyaenidae; genus Hyaena; species Hyaena hyaena. Next base: position 24,021 of record NW_024082513.1, read on the forward strand.
CAGCAGGGATGGTTGCTGAAGGTTAAGGTGGCTGTGGCAATTTCTTTAAATAACACAATAATAAAGTTTGCTGCATCAACTGACTCTTTCATGAATGATTTCTCTGTAGTATATGGTGCTGTTTGGTAGCATTTGGCCCATAGTAGAATTTCTTTCAAAACTGAAGCCAGTCCTCTCAAATTCTGCTGCTACTTTATCAACTAACTTTATCCAACATACTAGGTACTTTGTTTTTTGGGTTTTTGTTTTGTTTTGTTTTTTGTTTTTAACAATTTTCACAGTATCATTCCCAGGAATACATTCTACCTCAAGAAACCGCTTTCTTTGCTTGTTCATTAGGAGCAACTCCTCATATATTCAAGTGTTATCATGAGATTGTAGTAATTCAGTCCCATCTTGAGGCTCCACTTCTATTCCTAGTTCTCTTGCCATTTCTACCACATCTGCAGTTACTTCCTTCACTGAAGTCTTGAACCCCTCAAAGTCATCCATGAGGTTGGAATCACTTTCTAAACTCCTATTTACATTGATATTTTGACCTCTGCACATGAATCACAATTTTTAATGTTTATTTATTTTTGAGAGAGAAAGAGAGAGAAAGAGATCATGAGTGGGGGAAGGGAGGAGAGAAAAGGGGACAGAGGATTCAAGTGGGCTCTGGGCTGACAGCAGCAAGACCAATGTGAGACTTGGACTCATAGACCATGAGCTCATGACTTGAATCAAAGTCAAATGCTCAACTGACTGAGCAACCCAGATGTCCTACAAATGTGCTTAATGGCATCTAGAATGGTAAATTACTTCTAGAAGTTTTTCCTCCATCAGAGGAATCACTATCTATGGCAACTATAGCTTTATAAAATGTATTTTTTTAAATACTAAGGCCTGACTATCGAAATGACTCCTTGATCCATGGATTTCAGCATGGATATTGTGTTTAGCAGGCATAAAAACGTTAATCTCATTGTACATTTCCACTAGAACTCTTGGGAGACAAGGTGTATTTCAGTGAGCGGTCATATTTTGAAAGGATTCTTTTTTCTCTGAATTCTAAGTCTCAGCAGTGAGCTTAAAATATTCAGTAAACCATGTTATAAATAGATATGCTGTCATCCAGCCTCTGTTTTTCCATATTTAGATTACAGGCAGAGTACATTTAGCATAATTCTTAAAGGCCCAAGAATTATTGGAATGGAAAATGAGCACTGGCTTCAATTTAAACTCATAAGCTGCGTTAGTCCCTAACAACAGAGCCAGCTTGTCCTTTGAATATATAAAGCCAGGCACTGACTTCTCTTCTCTAACTATGAAAGTTCTAGATGACATCTTCTTCCAAAAGAAAGCAGTTTCATAGGAGGCTTCCAATAGAAGGCTGTTTCACTGAAACTCTGTGGTTTAGGGTAACCACCTTCATTAATGATCTTAATTCTATTTTTCGGATAATTTGCTGAAGCATGTCCAACAGCACTTGAAGCTTCAATTGGCACTTTTATGTTATGGAGACGGCTTCTTTCCTTAAACTGTATCAACAAGGCTCTGCAAATGTCAAACCTTTCTTCTGCTATTTCCTTACATCTCTCTGTCTTCAGAGAATTGAAGAGATTCGGGTCAGGCCTTGCTCTGAATTAGGCTTTGGCTTGAGGGAATGTTGTAATGGTTTGATCCACTATGCAGGTTATGGAAACTTTTTCCATGCCAGTCAGCGGTAAGGCTGTTTTCTTTTGTATCATTCTTGTGTTCACTGAGGTAGAACTTTTAATTTCCTTTAAAAATGCTTCCTTTGTAATCACAATTTGGCTAACTTTTGGTGCAAGAAGCCTACTGTTCAGCTTATCTGGGTTTTTGACATGCCTTCCTCACCCAGCTTAATCATTTCTAAGTTTTTATTGAAAGTGAGAGATGTGTGACTCTTCCTTTCACTTGAACACTTACAGGCCTTTTTAGGGCTGTTTGCTTGCCTAATTTCAAGATGATTATGTTTCAGGGAATAGGAAGACCGGAGGAGAAGGAGAGTGCTGGGAGAATGACTGGTTGGAAGAGCAGTGAGAACACACTGAAAATGAAGTTTGCTGTCTCATGTGGGTGCAGTTTATGGCACCCCGAAATAATTACAGCAGTAACAGCAAAGATCACTGATAACAGAACATTTTAACAAATACTCATGAAAAAGTTTAAAATACAAGAATTTCCCACAGTGACACAAACGAATTAGGCAAACGCTAATGGGAAAATGGTGGTGATAGACTTGCTCAACACAGGGTTGCCATAAACTTGCAATTTGTAAAAATCACACTATCTGAGAAATGCAATAAAACAGAGCACAATAAAATGAGGTGTGCTTGATGTATTTAAAAGATATATCAAAATTGACAACTGTGTACTACCCTCCTATGTAAGAGATGTCCCATTAATAACCCTCTTGGATTCCAGCTATCACCTTCCATCATCTATTCTGTTTATTTACTTTACGACATTTTGGGGATCTGCTTTCTAATAACATTGCACAAAAGAAAATCCATATTACTTTTTTTTCCCCTCACTAAAATTCATAGATTTTCTTTTCCCTACAACAATGAATAGCTTTTTCCAGTAGTGTCTTTTGTCCACTCTATAATTCTGGAGTGTGTGCTTCAGTGCAGGCTAAGTTCCATGTGGAGTGACAGGGTAGACATTATCTAGAAAGATGCACGTGGTGCTGGGATGACTTGCGATGGTTGTGAATTGACATTCACGTAGTATTAACTCATCACCGAAGTGAATGGAATATCTCACATAATGCCTGATTATCTACCATCTTCCTATGTCCTCAGATACTTCAGTTGCAATTTTAATTAGGTAAAATCCCTGATATTTTATAGTTTGTTGTTAAAAAAGCATTTCACTTTACTATTTTCTTTCCTGGTTATTGCTGTAGTAAACTGTTTTCTTTCCAGAACTAATGAATAGTACTAATTAGTTCTAATTGTTTGTTGATTTTATTGGTTATCTTTTTCTAGGTAATCACATGATCTGTAAATAGTGAGGTATAACTCTTCTCCTTCAATCTTTATGCCAGTTTTCTAGGTTTCCTTTTTTTACACAGTTGGCCAGAAATTTCAGGCTTCTTTATTTATTTATTATTTTTAAAACATTTTTTAATGTTTATTCATTTTTTGAGAGAGAGATAGAGTGAGAGCAAGAGAACGAGCATGAATTGGGGAGAGGCAGAGAGAGAGGGAGACACAGAATCTGAAGCAGGCCCCAGGCTCTGAGCTGTCAGCACAGAGACCGATGTGGGGCTTGAACTCATGAACCATGATATCATGACCTGAGCCCACCCAGGTGGCCCTCAGTTTTCCTTTAAATACTAATGGGCAGATAGTGAGCATCTTTGTAATGTTCCCTAACTTAAAAGGAATAATACAATATTCTATTGGGGTTTGGGATGTTAAATTAAGGAATTTCCCTTAATTTTAAATCTTTTTCAAATTAAGCATATTCTAATACGTTTTTAGTTTTTAACAAAAAATAAATGTTTACGTTTATCAAACGTTTTACTACATTGATTATTTTTCTCATTTAGTCTATTAATATTACTAGATACATTAATTTTCTGATATTTAAAAACTTGCATTTGTAATAAAACTTGTATTTTCATAATATATTATTTCTTATGCATGTAACCAATAGTTTATGAATTTTGCATTTATTTTCATTAACAGAACACAGCTAATTTTCAAAGTTTTGGAAAAGTTGCCTGTAGATCCGCCTTAGAGTATATAGCCTTTTGAGAGAGGAAAACTTCAATGACCATTTTAGTTTCTTTATTGCTTATGAATCCGTTCAGATTCTTTTTTCTCATTCTCAGAGAGAAAGAGTAATTTACCCAATTTTCTGTTGACATTTACTGGCAAAGATGAAAATTTATCTCAAGTTTCATTGATTCCATTGCTTATGCTCTTAACAACTATACCTATTATTCAGCCTTATCTTGTTTAGAAGATGTCTTCCCTAAATATGCAGTATGGAGAAAGAAAGAAAGAAACAGAGTGAAAATCATGGATACAAAAGATGTCTCTTGATAGCCTGAAATATAGTTTGAAGGCAGACGTAATGAAGGGAGAAAAATAAATAAGGAAGATTATCACAATAACACAGACATAAGCTGAAGAGTACACAATGTGTGATTACTGGTTGGAAATGAAAGAAAATAAAGTGGTAAATGGCCAAAGCAAGAGAACATGAAATAAAATGTAAGACCAAATAAAAACCTCTAAAAGTGTGAAATCAAGATACCTACTTTCTTTGGCAAAAAACAAAACCAAACAAAATAAAACACTATTAATGGAAAAGATAGAAAAAGAACTGATAGGGAATGAATTCAGTTATATATCCTAGTGGTGTGCATATCTATTCTTTTACTTCATAGTGTTTTCTCCCTTGTGGAGTGATCATCATTAGATTAGCCTTCCTGGCTTCTTTCTACTCTGACTCACTTCTCTCAAAAAATGGAGGAACGATTTAAAGATTATCGTAGAATATCCCAGCTCCTTATTCCCGGGATCCTTTGGGGTGAGCTGTGTACAGAGTATCCTCTTCTATCTCACTTCCAGTAGTTCTAGAAAAGTCAAAATTGATCTCCTCAGTGAGGCATCTGCCCCAACCCAGAGCAGTGACAAGTGGCTAAATTGTCTGATTCTGACTCTTAATGTTAAGATTAGGTGGAAGCCACATTTTCCCAAACAACTTTGACATGAATCAAGTTTAGTTTTGGCTCCTCGATCTGCTTATTATTTTGTCCTACTTGCAAAATAGTTCAAACCTAGGACAGATGAGTGATATTTTTTGGTTTCTTCAAACACCAAGGATACATTGAGAGCGATAATAATATGCATTAGTGTTTTTAAATTTAAAATAAACAGTTGATTTGTTTAAAATAGAAATAAGAATTTGTGAAATATTCACAAAGATGTGAATTAAAATCCTGGAAAAGAATTAAGAAAAACTGAGTTTTGAGATACAGGTTTGAGAATTCCATCCATAGGAAGAAACAGAATGTATATTCCAGAACACAGAGGATTAGCTGGACTGTTAAGAGGTAAATCAGAAACCAAGGGACAAGTAGTTTTTAAGGAGGAGATTTATGACAGTTTCAGATACCCCAGAGGATTTGTTTAGAAGATGCAGAATGCAAATGATGTACTTCAAAAGCAGTATTTCTGTCTGTGGTGGGAGCAGAGTGCCATGTGTTGTCCTAAGATTATGAGAAAGACAGAAATTACAGAATTCTTGAGATAAGAGTCTACAGTGCCTACTATTTCTTCCAGTTCTAACACAGTCCACAAATATGCTTAACAAAGATTTCTTAAAGTTACTTTAAGATAAACAAACAGAATAGTGATGAAGGGCTTTATGGTATATGTAGGCACATGTGTAGGTGTTGGGGATAGGTGAAGGAATTAGGTTTGTCAGACATAATGGAAAGTGGTTTTTCCATAAAACTTCTGGAAGAAAACACAGGTAGTAATTTCTTTGACATTGGACTTAGCAACATTTTTCTAGATATGTTGTCTCAGCAAGGGAAACAAAAACAAAAATAAACTATCCGGACTATCCAAAATAAAGAGCTTTTGCACAATGATGGAACTCTCAACAAAACTAAAAGGCAAGTGAAAGATCTATACTCAGAAAAGTGTAAATACTGATGAAGTAAATTCAAGATGATGCAAAGGAATGGAAAGATGTTCCATGCTCACAGGTTGGAAGAACAAATATTGTTAAATGTCTATGCCACCCAAAGCAATATACGCATTTAATGTAATCCTTATCAAAATACTCACAGTATTTTTCACAGAACTGGAACAAAGAATCCTAACATTTGTATGGAACCATAAAATACCTCAAATAATCAAAGCAGTCTTGAAAAAGAAAAAAAAACGGGAGGTATGACAACTCTAGATTTAACATTATATTACAAAGAGATAGTAATTAAAACAGTATGTTACTGGCATAAAAACAGACACATAGATAAACAGAATAGAACAGAAATCCCAGAAATAGGGGAATGTGACTGGCTCAGTATGGTACTTTGGTCAGGTCATGATCTCATAGTTCATGGGTTTGAACCCCATGTTGGGCTCTGTGCTGACAGCTCAGAGCCTGGAGCCTGCTTCAGATTCTGTGTCTCCCTCTCTTTCTGCCTCCTCCTCCATTTTCTCTCTCTCTCTCTCTCTCTCTCAAAAATAAACATTACAAAATTTTAAAAAAGAGAAAACCCAGAAATAAACCTATAATTATATGGTAAATTAATTTTCAACAAAGGAGGAATGAATATACTATGCGAAAAAGAGTCTCTTCAACAAATAGTGTTGGGAAAACTGGACAGCCACATGCAAAAGAAAGAAACTGGACCACTTTCTTTCACCATCCACAAAAATAAACTCAAAATAGATTACAGATCTGAGTGTAAGACCAGAAACCATAAAAAACCTTAAAGAGCATGGGCAGTAATCTCTTTGACATTGGCTATACAAACATTTTCCTAGGTATGTCTCCTGAGGCAAGGGAAATAAAAACAAAAATAAATGATTTGGACTATATAAAAATAAATAAGTTTCTGTACAGTGAAGGAAACTGTCAACAAAATGGAAGGATATATTTACACATGACAAGTCTGATAAAGGGTTAATATCCAAAATATAAAAAATACTTACACAACTCAATACCAAATGAGCAGAAGACATGAATACACATTACTTCAAAGAATACATACAGATGGCCAATGAAAAGATGATCATCACTCATCATCAGGGAACTACAAATCAAAACTATAATGACATATTACCTCATGCTGGTCAGAATAGTTAAAATAAAAAACACAACAAAGGGTTGTGTCCAACAAGTGTTGGAGAGGATGTGGAGAAACAGGAACGCTTGCTCACTGTTAGTGGGAGTGCAAACTGGTGCAGCCATCGTGGAAAACAGTATGGCATTTCCTTAATAAGTTAAACGTGGAACTACCCTACTATCCAGTAATTGCACTACTGAGTATTCACCCAAAGAATACAGAAACACAATTCAAAAGGATACATATATCATTACTTATTTATGTGTATTGCATCATTATTTACCGTAGTCAAATTATGGAAGCAGCCCGAGTATCCAATGACAGATGAATGGATAAAAAGGTGGTATACGTAGACACGCACGCACGCGCACACACACACACACACACACACACACACACATAGAGGAATATTATTGAGCCATAAAAAAGTATAAAATCTTGCCATCTGCAATAATGTGAATGGAGCTATAAAGTATAGCACTAAGCAAAATAAACGAATCAGAGAAAGACAAATACCATGATTTCACTCATATGTAGAATTTAAGAAACAAAACAAGTGAGCAAAGGTAAAAAAAAAGAAGGGAGGAGAGACAAACCAAGAAATAGACTCTTAACTATATAGAACAAACTATATGATGGTTACCAGAGGGCATGTGGAAGGGGGCATGTGTATAATAGGAGATAGGGATTTAAGAGTACCCTTATCCTGATGAGTAATGAGTAATGTATAGAATTATTGACTCACTATATTGCATACCTGAAACAAATATAACACTATATGTTAACTATACTGAAATTAAAATAAAAAAACTTAATAAAAATAATAAAATACTTAAAAAATGTTAGCCACAAAAAAGAAGGAGATCTTGCCATTTGCAACAGGATGGACCTAGAGGTATTATGTTAAGTGAAATAAGTCAGACACAGAAATACAAATACCATATGATTTCACTTATACATAGACTCTAAGAAATAAATAAATGAACAAACAAAAGCAGGAACAGACCAGTTAATATAGAGAATAAACTGAGGGTTGCTAGAGGGGAGGGTGGTTTGGGGAATGGACAAAGTGGATGAAGGGGAACAGGAGACACAGGCTACCAGTTAGGAAATGATTAAGTCACAGCAATAAAAGATACAGCATTTAAAAAAAAAACCTGTTATCTTTCATTCTCTTCTTTTGGCTTTACTATGCAGTTCCTGACTTTCCTATCCCAACGTCATTTATTTTTCTTGAATTTTTCTCAATACATTAATAGTATTTAGTTCTAGAAAAAATTAATAAGGATTGATTTGATTTGAAAGAGGATTAGATTGGAATTCTTTTTACATCTTGGTTTATCCTCATCTCCAAATTCTACATTGTAATAAATAAATTCTAACTTTAAAGAGAAGCATGAATTCAGTCTCAATGGGGAAATATTGGTTTGTATTTTTAGCACTGCCTCTATTGAAAGTTATGAATTCCCAATATTATTAATATACATTCAATTCTATGAATATTGATTCTGAAAGGATATATGAATGTACTCTTTAACACTTGTGTTTTAAAAACAAAACTTTAAAAAAAAGTCTTTAGTTTTTCTTTTCCCCTCTGAGCATATAGAGAATGGATCCTCTATATTTCACATATCTTACTACAAATATTACTGTAGAAAAATTTAAAGATATGAATAAACATGCAATAATAACTCACGGAACCAGTAATTTGGCCATAATTGCTTCCCCAGACCTATCCATACGCTATTATTTGGACTCCAATTCTACCACTGATTGACCCATTTACCCAAATCTCTATTCAGCCAAAGAGATATGTTTCCTGATATATTAGTACATAAATTAGTACATACATCAGATGTATCCAATAAGTTTATAGATTGACTTACGTAGATCAGAGTCCATCAACTCTGGTCAGTGATGACATGAAGAGGTAGGGGTCATTGCATGGTATAAATTATTTCTCATTTAACATGGCTGAAAAGATAAGAAGGATGAAGAGAAACCAGCAATTAAGAATAGTGCATTCAGTATTATGCTTACAAGCATTTTTAAATATTTTCCATACACATAATATTACCCCATCTATGATTAAGAATACCTACTCTCTCCTCAAAGATATATTCAGCTGATTCACTCTGTTAACAATACTTTCCACGGTATATGCTGTTTCCAGTATCAAAAATCCAATAATGATGTTAATGTCATTCAGCAACCTTTGAAATTGTCAGACATGACCAATATAAACTGTATAGAGTATTTGAGGAAAGCAAACCCAACAATCAATTATCACAACTTCTATTTAATTTTAAGAAAAAAACTACTATAAATACCATTATTGGGTCTTAATCTCTGAAACCAGCTAAGAGGCCATTCCTTTACCCATTTCCATGTTCTACAGACATTATACCAATATTTCTGTCAAGAGTTTTTGCCAGTTATCTTTATTGCAGATGAATCTAAGTCCATGTGTGTCTTGCCCTGAAGGCTTAGTGAACATTTACAAATGGCAATATACAACTTAGGGAATCCTCTGGATTATACTCATAATCTATTTGGACCTCATTAATGTAGTAGTAATATTATTTATTATTGAAAATTTGTAATTTATTTATCCAACAACGTAATGTCTGCCTTTTAATAAAACAAACACAAAATTGTATTCTCATGTGTAATAAGCAGCCCAAATTTTCAATGTTTTATTTCAAATTTATTGAAACCATTATAATTTTCCTTGTAGAAATGTCATTTCATTTGGTGGTGAAAACTACCAGAAGCCAATATGGAGTTCAAGGAAAATTTGAGAGAGTTTATTATGTGTAAAGTTTTGGAAAACTCTTAGCCATTCTTTACTTAAATATTATATCTTCCCCAATCCTCTCTCCTCTCCCTTATGGAAGTTGACTGTGTAAATATTAGACCCTTTCCCTTTTTTCTCTGTGAAATTTATTTTCCCTTCTGTATTGTTTGGCCATTTATATAATACCATGCCTAATTTTGAATATTTTCTTCTCATCCATTTTGCAGTCCACTTACTCTCTCCTATTATGTCTACTTAGCTTCATTTTAGTTCACTTTAGTTCTGTTATTATTTTTTAGTTGTATTTTTTGTTGTAAGCTTTACAATTGATTATTTTATAGTGTTTTATAGTTTTATAGTTTCCAAAATTTTCATTACTCTGCCAAATTTTTCATAATTCCTTAATTCTATACAGTAAGAAAATAATAACTTATGTTTGGTTGAGTAGCAAGTCTATAGATGAGGTCCTCGTTAAGCAAGCATTTACTTACTCTTATAAATATATTATAAAGATAATTATCTAAATTGGAGCCTCTGTAGATTTGGTTCAATTTTCTCTTGTTGTTTTCATTTTATTGTCTTCCAGTGTGTCTTCTGTAGATTCAAATGTATGGAGGCTATCCCTTGATCAAAGGTGCAATTTCCATTTTACAATGAAACTCTGGGACTTGTGCAGCTTACGTGATTTTGATTTAAAGAAAACACTGCAGAGTCAGAATACTGTGTAAAACTCCTGAAAGTCCTGGCTTTGCGTCAGAGAAATTATCTATCTCTATTAGGGCCTAGTTGCAGACTCTAGAACACATACCACAGAACAGTAAAGACTCGGCGGGGGGGGGGGGGGGGGGGGGGGGGGAGGTGAAGGAGAAGTGTACTCCAAAAGTTAAAGTACAAGTGAATATCTGTGTCAAAGACACCAAGTAGTTCTGAAATTTTTGTGACCAAACACTAGAAATTCATGGTCACAAACACATGTAATTTTATGGATTCTGAAGGAAATACATGACTCCAGAGAAACTTTGTTTTATTGCTCTCAAGATTGGTTCCAAGCTTTCTTGTTGTGGGCACTCATTCATATTTATTTGTTAAGTTTGTAGAGAGAGATTAGTAAAATCTCGCGGTCTGGAGTGGACAGTTTTCAAAATATAAAAGTCCAATCAAGGACCAACCATCTGTCTTTGTAGATAGTGGTTATGCGTGTAGCTTTTTAAAAATTTTTTAAAATATCTATTTCTTTTTTTGAGAGACAGAGAGAGACAGTGTGAGTGGAGGAAGGACAGAGAGAAAGGGAAACACAGAATCTGAAGCAGGCTCTAGGTTCTGAGCTGTCAGCACAGAGCCCCACACGGGGCTTGAACTCATGAATTGTGAGATCATGACCTGAGCCAAAGTCGGATGCCTAATCAACTTAACCTGAGTCATCTAGGTTCCCCCACACACACTTTATTTTTAATAGGAGGATGTGGAATGCCCTCTTGGGCTCTGAGCAATCATTGGGCCTTAGGTGTTGACCCGATTCATGACCCATATATAGTCACTAGCTTGGATGTCTTGAAATGTAATGAAGGAATTTTTATCAGCATTTATAAGATTAACAATATATCATAAACATAATAGAATGGTTAAATTTCAATTAATATACAGAACTTTAGTGTTGGTCCAACAAGAAATAACATAGCTTGGGATATCAAGTCATAGAAGTGTTTTGAAGGCCTTTCCAGATGAAAACAAATGAATGCAATTGTGTTTCAGGAAAGGTATTTTTAAAAAAGAGCATTAGCAGGGCACCTGGGTGGCTCAGTCACTTAAGCATCTGACTCTTGGTGTCAGCTCAGGTCGTGATCTTGTGGTTTGTGTGCTCAAGCCCCATGTAAGTCTCTGCACTGACAGTGCTGAGCCTGCTTGGGTTCTCTTTCTCACCTTCCCTGTCTGGCCCTCCCCCATTTACTCTATCTCAGAATAAATTTACATTTCAAAAAATAAATATAGAAAAGAGCAGTAGCAATATTCAGAACTGCATTTCAAATGCCAGTAGCATCAACATTTTGCAATGATAGCAGGCACAGTAGGAACAATTGTGACTACTTCCTCTATGATTTATAGTGTCAGTAACTTTTACTAGCCACACAAGCTGTTAAAGCAGACGATAACATTACACACTATTTCCATCTATGTTAAATCTTGTATGAAAGGACTAAATTCATATTCTTTTCTTAGCACAAGAAAAGTGTTCTCATTGTACAATCCTGATCTGCTTTAGGTATTCAAGATTTTCTTGGCCATACATGTAACTGATCGTTACAGAATCCAATAACAGGGCTATAAAAGAATGTATGTAATCAACAAGAAAATACACTCACACACCCTGGATAGCCCTATTAGGTTATGTGGGCCAACATAAAAAAATAGCAAGTCAATCCAAAAACAAAAGCCAAAACAATAGCCATTTTTAGCTCTGGTATCCATTAAGTTTAGAAATTTGAACTTCTTCTGGGGGTTCAGATTATGTGAACTAGATCTTAGAATTTTTCTAGTTTATTCTGTGAATATAACTATCTTAAGTCTGAATTTATACTCAATCACTTGCTTTGAATTTTTACTCCTTAGAAATACCCAAAAACAAGAAACAAAAACAAAAAATTCCAGGTTTCATTTGGTTTTATTTTCATGAGCTGGTAAGATCTATTTCAAGTAGGTCTGTTTGTCCCTTTCATCTTACAAGAAGTCTGCAACAACAGCCAAGATGACTCATCCTTATAACTGTATGATCTTCTAGTTAGATACAACACATTATCATTCATGTAGGGTTTCCCCAGACTGCAAAATCTAGCCTCCTTTTCACTGGCTAATGGTAGTCCCAATTATCCATGATTTCCTTTTATGACATATCTACTTCACTTTAGAAAGGCTTGCTTTGGGGAGCTTGGGTGGCTCAGTCGGTTAAGCATCCGACTTTGGTTCAGGTCATGATCTCATGGTTTGTTGGCTTGAGCCCCGCATCGGGCTCTCTGCTGACAGCCAGCTCAGAGCCTGGAGGCTGCTTTAGATTCTGTATCTCCCTCTCTCTCTGACTCTCCCCTGATCATGCTGTCTCTCTCTCAGAAATAAACAAAACAGTAAAAAAAATGAAAGAAAGGCTTGCTTGTTTGGAGCCCATAGTGGCTTAGTACCACTTCTTCCAGTTCTTGAATTACAGATGAACAGCCACCATGGGCTCCAGGGCTTCTAGAGTCTATGTTTACCCATGGAGGTCTGGTCTTCCAAACACTGGCCACCTGGCTTGGTTCTGGGCTATGAAATAATACTGTACCCTCATCCCCACCCCATGCTCAAAAAAGTGCCTCTCTCAGCAGTTCTGACACTTTTTTATAGTCTCCCTATAGTCACTGTCCCTAAGAGGTAATGTTTCTCATCTCCAAGCTGAGCCAGTTAAACACTGCTGCTTTCAAGAACACGTAACACAGGGACAGAGTAGTATTTGTCCTTTCAGTGTTGCCAACTCTTGTGCAAATGCTGCACACATCCAGCTAGTAGAAATATAAAATTGGGTTTGTTAAGGAAAAAATAATTGGTGAAGTAGCAGAGCACACTAGAAACTCCAGGCTTCCTCCAATCCCCAGAGGCACACTTAAACCAGATAAAGTTAGACTGTATGCACCATCGCAAATGTTCTAAGAAAGAAGAACCTGATCTTTGAAATTTCCTGAATATTAATGTGAATGAAGAACAGGAAACATCTTTGTGTCTATGTAGCAATGGAAGGTCCCCAGTGGAAGACTGATCTTAATAGTTGATAATCCACTATCCTTCTATTCAGTCACCTCTGGTAAAGTTGGGAGGAAATGTGCTAAGGACTATTCATATTTGTCTTGTCTCCTAAAGTTATCTCGACCTAGATTTTATTTTTATTTTTTTTTAAATTTTTTTAAAATGTTTTATTTACTTCTAGGAGAGAGAGAGAGAGACAGCATGAGCAGGGGAGGGTCAGAGAGAGAGGGAGTGACAGACTCTGAAACAGGCTCCAGGCTCTGATCTGGCAGTCAGCACAGAGCCCGACCCGGGGCTCGAACCCACGAACCGCGAGATCATGACCTGAGCGAAAGTCGGACGCCTAACCGAATAAGCCACCCGGGCGCCCCTCAGCCTAGATTTTAAAATGTAATTCTCTAAGTTTCAGCTAAGTTGCTGAGACCACTGCTAAGTTTCTAAAGTAAGATCTGAGACCCTAATGTAGGGTGTATAATGAAATTGTAAGAACACCAGTCATGTGTTGGTTAACTATACATTTCTGGTGAAAAGTGGCTAGAGAGTGAAGATGAGACTCAAAGCAAATTTGAAGAGTTTCTCTATAGTCTCATCACTTCCAAAGACAAATATACACTTTGCTACCCCTCAAACTAAGTCTAGTGAAAGGGCTTCAAAGGTATTCAGTAAAATTTTGTCAACACCCTCTCCTATTTGTGAGGTGATCAGTGCACTAGTGTCTGATTCATTCTTTAGAAATTTGAAGGGATATTGGCAAACAATCACTGACATAGCAGAACATGAGCCACATTTTTAGAGGAATTTCATTTCCAAAATTTTCTAGGAGTGAGAACTAATGTTTCCTTGGACCAAATATGGACTTGAATTATATGAGAGTTGGTGTGGGGTCATGCTGGATACTGCCACAAAAACCATATGGAGAAAACTGAAAACAAAACAACAAACAACAAAGCAATAAAAAGCAAAACAAAACAAAAAAGAAAAGACTTAGCAAAAATAAGATAAAATAGACACTGGATGTATAGCCATTGTAAATGAGTAAGAAACTAGAAAAACCATGATACACTTATTCTGTGGAAAACATCACAATGGACTAATCCACTGAATTGTGGGATCCCAAATGGGAATATTTTCAAAAGAAAAATGACAACAACTGATGAGAGGCTAGCAGGTTCAGAAAAAGATAATGCCATAATAGTGCCAAGTAAATATTACTGTTCATGTCCTTTTTCTGTTCTCCTTCCTTCCCTTTCAAGGATCATAAGTCAAGTCTATAGAAGCAGAGAGCTTGGAACTGACAGAGCGAGAAGAGCCTAACCTTACCAGCTCTGTCTCATTACAACCTGACTTAGCTCAAATTACAATGGAATTTGAATTTGTATCACTATTGCATTGGACCAGGCATGTTAATTCTACAACACTCTTCTTTCTTTAAGTCTAAGTGACCAAGTAATTTTGTTATACCTACTATTCACAAGAAAAACAAGATACTCTTTTTATCTTGTTTGAGGAAGAACTGCAAATAAAGTATCAGCAGAAAAATACAAAAATTTTTCATATTCATCCTTCATGAGTGATAATTGTTAAATTTACTCATTATAATACAATTTTTAAAAATAAGTTTTTTTTTTTTTAATTTTTATTTATTTCTAGGAGAGAGAGAGAGACAGCGTGAGCAGGGGAGGGTCAGAGAGAGAGGGAGTGACAAACTCTGAAACAGGCTCCAGGCTCTGAGCTGGCAGTCAGCACAGAGCCCGACGCGGGGCTCGAACCCAAGAACCGCGAGATCATGACCCAAGCGAAAGTCGGACGCTTAACCGAGTAAGCCACCCAGGCGCCCCTAAAAATAAGTTTTTAAGGTGTTTTTCTAAATTACCTCATGTTTAGACTTTAGCTACTGCTAATGCTAGAGTGAGCACTTTAACACTGGTATTGTAATGGGACTGAGGTTTGCACAGAGACGTGACTTTTTTCTTTTTTTTCCAGGAAGCAATTTATTTGTGCCAGCACAGGCTCAGTGGGTTCATAACCAAAGAACTGAGCTCTGAGCATAGTGGGATGTAGCATTTTGTACAATTTCTACTTCTTTGTCTCCCATACGTGGTAACATACAGACATACAATCTGACTGGGCAGTCTATGTTACAGAGTTGTGAGGAATATCACATGCAAGCACATAGCTAGATTGCTTTCCCTTGTCTTGAGGTTTTCACCACATTCCTTAAGGAGGTGCTCGACCACAGTATGACAAAGTACTTGTTTCATTAACACTTTGGATTCCATTGGTTTGTGGAAACTCTTACTGATCTCCAACCTAACATTTCATTACATGCTATTTTTAATCCTAGATTAGAAAACATAAGTTTAAATCTCAAGGGTGAGATTGAGGGATTTTTAAAAAAGATATTTGTGCTTTCCCCCACCATTCCCCCCCCCTTTTTCTCCCCCATGGTCCTCAGTTAAGGGAGAGAGGCAAACCATGAGAGACTCTTGAATGCTGAGAAACAAACTGAGGACTGATGGATGTGGGGGGGGAGGGGGGAGATGGGCATGGAGGAGGGCACTTGTGGGGATGAGCACTGGGTGTTATATGGAAACCAACTTGACAATAAACCATTTGTAAAAAAAAAAAATATTAGTGCTTCTGAAATAAATTGTTATATCATGTAACTACCAAGCTTTAAATCACCCCCATGAAACTGACTATATTCAGAATCAAGAAATGTTGCAATAGAAAATATGGAGAAGGGGAGAAAAGAAAAATTAATGAGCCATACTTTAGTAAGACATCTGTACTTTTTTCTCTGTTTGGGTTTTCTATTGTCAGTTTGATTAATGGTATGTCTTTAAATGTATCTCCTTTTGGATATCTTATATCGCAACAAGTCCATTTCATGTTCTTGCCACCAACTTTTCCAGTAGATTTCTTCTAACATGTCAGGATGACAGATAAGTTTCCATAGTCAGCCTCATAGAGAGCTCATTATTGTTTCAAACCACTGCAATTGCCCTGAAGGTCCCCTAAGCAAAGGGCCTTTGGAGTGCTATGTGATTTCCAAAACTATACTGGATAAAGGTGTCATTTCTGGGCTTAAATTAAGGGTGTAGGTCACCACTCAAGGTCAAGTACTGGTTTTTATAAACATTCATGATAATCTCCTGAGTTGAGGGGAAATAAAAATGTAAAATATCTTAAATATATCATACAAACTTTCCATTTTTTCTTACTAAGCTATGATTTCTTTCATATTTGGCTAAAAATAGTAAACTAAAATATCTGCTAAAATTTATTTAATTCATACATTAATCAGTTTTCATCAAGGTTAAGTGTACTATTTTTTTTTATTTTTTTTATAGTTTATTTATTTTTGAGGCAGAGAGAGAGAGAGCATCAGTGGGGGAGGGGCACAGAGAGAGGGAATCACAGAATCTGAAGCAGGCTCCAGGCTCTGAGCTGTCAGCACAGAGCCCGACGCGGGGCTCGAACCCAGAAAACCGTGAGATCATGACCTGAGCCCAACTCGGACGCTTAACCAACTGAGCCACTTAGGCACCCCATGCTTAAGTGTACTCTTAATCTTTCTCACCTATTTCACCCATCCCTCCACCCATCTGTAAACCACGGTTATTCTCTATAGTTAAAAGTCTGGGGGGTTTTTGGTTATGTTTTTTAATTTAAATTTTAGTTAAACATACAATGCAATGTTGGTTTCAGGAGTAGAATTTAGTGATTCATCACTTAAATATAATACCCAGTGCTCATCCAAGTACTCTCCTTAATACCCATCACCCATCTCCCACCCCCTCCCTCCATCAAACCTCAGTGTATTTTCTATCTTTAAGAGTCTCTTGTGGTTTGTTTCCTTCTCTTCTCTATTCCATTCCCTTCCCATATGCTCATCTATTCTGTTTCTTAAACTCCATATATGAGTGAAATGGTAAGGTATTTTTCCTTTCTCTATTTTGCTTAGCATTATACCCTCTAGATCCATCCATGTTGTTGCAAGTGGCAAGATTGCATTCTTTGTTATAGCTAAGTGATATCATTTAGGTTGCTTCCATATCTTGGCTATTGTAAATAATGCTGCAATAAACATAGGGGTGCATGTATTTTTTTGAATTAGTGTTTTTGTTTTCTTAAGGTAAATATCCAGCAGTGGAACTACTGGATCATCTGGTAAATTCTATTTTTAACTTTTTGAGGGAACTCCATGTTGTTTTCCACAGCACCTACAACAGCTTGCAATCCCATGAGGATTCCTTTTTCTCTACAACCTCACCAACACTTGTTGCTTGTTTACTTTATTTTAGCCATTCTGATAGGTGTGAGGAAATATGTCACTGCAGTTTTTATTTGAATTTCCTTGATCGTGATTGCGAGCATCTTTTCATTTGTTTGTTGGCCATATGGATGTCTTCTCTGGAAAAATGTCCATTCAGGCCCTCTGCTCATTTTTAATTATATTATTTATCTTTCTGATGTTGAGTTGTATATGTTCTTTATATATTTGGATACTAACTTCTTATTGGATAGATCATTTGCAAGTATCTTCACCCATTTAGTGAGTACTTTTTGTTTTGTTGATGACAAAGCAGTGATGAAAGAAATTAAAGATGACACAAATGGAGAGTTATTTCATGATCGTGAATGAGGAGAAAAATACTGTTAAAATATCCATATAGCCCAAAGCAATATACAGATTTAATGCAATCCGTATCAAAACATTAATGGCATTTTCACAGAACTAGAACTTGAACACCAATTTTTAATAGAGGAAATCTTTATAAAACATGTAAATGTTATGTCATTTACTCCTCAAAGACTTAGTTTAACGATAGTTAAACTATATGATCTAGATAGAGATATAATATTTTTCTGTCAAATATTTGTAAAAATGTCTATGTGTGCTTATTAAGAATTCAACCTGTCAGTAAATTGAACCTAACAGAAAAAAATTATGTAAAAATACTTATAAATCAATTACATAGTATTTTAAATAGCCTTAGAAGTTTAATGGTCCTGAAAATATAGCATTTAGAATTTCATCAAGTTCTAAGGTGTTTATACTTAGACATTTATGACCTTTAAGAGAAGACACAATGTATAATCCCATCAAGTGAGTGACTTGGATGAAAGTTGAAGACTGAGGAGAAAGTGCCCTTAGGTAACAGGAATGAAAGATTTTTTAGCTCAGGATATTATAACTCTAAAAAAGGGCTTAACATGATAGTTGCAGAGATGAGAACAACTTAGGGATACTTGCAGCTTCTCCTACTAGGCAGAAATTTCTGGTGGCACACGATTTCTCAGGATTGCTTTGTATTTTTTTAGTATGTATCTACCTTTCAGCTCTGGGAGGAAAACTACCTACACTGAAATTTAAATAAAACACTGGAATTCATAGTGGTGCATTAAGAAAAACATTGTTGCTCTTTTTCTTTTTGATATTTTATATCAAATATTAGACTGTTAAAGTATTGGCCAGAGTGTTAAAGTGGAATTTTCAAAAGAGTAAAACTATGACTCTCATAAAAATATAAAATGACTACTATCAAGATTATATTTATTAATTACCAAGAACCTATAAGATGTTAAAACTAGTTCAAATGAAAATTTGACTTGCAGAGATTTAGGTTATCAACAAGGAAAAATTCATTTGTATTTTCATTTGCAGGAATGATTTATATTTCTGTGATCAACAAACTTACACTGTTATCAGCTTCTACAATTTAATTTCTATCTCTAACAAGATGTACACCAGTCAATCAAAAGTGTGCCCCTTTACAAATTCCTATAATCCTGTGAATCTAGTTAACATTGTCCAGAACCTTATACCCAGTAATTTTTTATGTCCCTTCCAAATATACTAATTTTTTTCCTGATGAGAATTAGAATTATGTAACTTCAAGTTACATATGTGATAAAATAATTTATATGTGTGATTATTAAAAATATTTATAGATTTTGAAACATTAAAGAGACTTTAAGCTTCATTCCATTTAAGTTTAATATATTACATTTATAATTAAGTATACAGAAATATTTTTTAAAAACTAGACTACTTAAGCTGAATATTAAATTTATAAATGTAGTTTAAAACATTGGACAGTGTTTACATCTTAAATGAGACCCACACATAATCCAATGTTCAAATAAAAATTATCACTAAAATCTGCCAGATTTAAAAAATATAGTATTTTTTCATGCCCAACTGAAAAATATCAGAAGGAATCAGGTTTTGAATTGTAGCTTTTTAAAATTCTGTAAATAATTTTTTAAATAAATGATAAACAGACAAGGGGTCCTTTGTGCATACAAAATGTGCCCAAAACTTCATACATATATAAAACCATTGTGTTACACTTCCTTTTCAACATAGGCTTTTCATTTTGCTACTGCACTCTTCTCTACGTTAACTTAAATGTTATACACTGAGGAAACCAAACATCAACAACATACAAATATTTTAACATTTTATACCAAATTATTTTCCTGATGTTTGGAAGGCATCTTTTCTCTGGTGGATTAAGTTTTCACATTGC
Source organism: Hyaena hyaena (assembly GCF_003009895.1). Taxonomy (NCBI): domain Eukaryota; kingdom Metazoa; phylum Chordata; class Mammalia; order Carnivora; family Hyaenidae; genus Hyaena; species Hyaena hyaena. Next base: position 43,951 of record NW_024082513.1, read on the forward strand.
TTATATTTCTCTTTCTCTATACATCTCAAATATAGTATAAACATTTTGAAATTCTTTCTACTATATTTCTCTTATCTCCTTCCTAACATCCTAAATTGCTTAACAGACACTACTTAAAACAAATATAGGATAAAGTCTTCTGGTTACGTGCACCTGATAAGTTCATGAGGAAATTATGCCTCAATTTTGAGCAATTCACTAATTCACTAGCCAAGTACATTTAATTTAAAGAGTTCAATAATAATTTATGTAGTACTAGATTTGAATTCTGATTTAGTGGAATAATTGATCTTTTCTCTCATTAACTTGACCCTTTTGAGTATTCCTTCAATATAATTTATTGCCAAAAACCATGAACAAGTGTCAGGAAGTTATTTTGTGGATATCAACAAACTGATTCTAAAGTTTATATGAAGAGCCAAAAAACCTAGATTTTCAATACAATATTGAAGAAGATCAAAGTTGGAAGACTAACACTACCTGACATAATGACTTACTATAAAGCTACAATTAATCTTAGAATCAATGGAACAGGATAGCAAGATACCCAAAAATACAATAAACTGCTCTTTGCAAAGAACAAAGGCAATACAATAAAGCAAAATATAATCCCTTCAACAAATCATACCGGATCACCAGGGCATCTACATTAAAAAAAAAAAAAAAAAAGAACATAGACACAGAAGTTATATACTTCATAAAAATCAACTCAAGTGGTGCCTGGGTGGCTCAGTTGGTTAAGCACTTGACTCATGATTTTGGCTCAGATCATGATTCTAGGATCATGGAATCAAATCCTGCATGAGACTCTGTGCTGAGCATGGATTCTCTCTCTCCCAGCCCCTCCCACTGCTCACATATTCTATCTCTCTCTAAAAGAAAAAAGAAAAATTTTAAAAAACTAACTCAAAGTGGATCATAGACCTAAATATAAGATGCAAAATCATAAAAACCTAGCTGATCACATAGAAACCTAGATGACCTTGGACATGGTGATGATTTTTTTACATACAATACCAAGGGCATGCCCCATGAAGGAAAAAAATCAATAAACTGGACTTCATTAATATTAAGAACTTCTGTTCGTCAAAAGACAATGTCAAGGGATGAATAGACTAACCGTAATCTGGAAGAAAATTGTTGTAAAAGACATCTCATAAAACATAAAAGGCTGATATCCATATTATACAAAAAGTTCTAAGAACTCAATTAGAAAATAAACAACCTGGCTAAAAATGGGTCAAAGACCTTAATAGACATGTTATAAAAGAGGATATACAGATGGCAAATATGAAATTGAAAAGATGCCCTACATCATATGTGATCAGGAAAATACAAATTAAAACAATGAGATACCACCACACACCTACCTATTACAATGGCTAAATCTAGAACATAACATACAAATACAGGTGAGAATGTGGACCTAGAGGAACTCTCATTCGTTAATTGTGGGAATGCAAGATTGTACAGCTACTTTGGAAGACAGTTTGGCCATTTCTTACAAAACTAATCATATTCTTACCATATGACCCAGAAATTATGCTCCTTGGTGATTATCCAAAGGAGTAGAAAATGTATGCCCACACAAAACCTACACATGGGTGCATATAGTAGCTTTATTCATAATTGTCAAAACTTGGAGTGAGAAAGACGTCCTTTGGTAGGTAAATGAGTAAGAAAACTATTATACAGCCCGACAGTGGAATATCACTCAGTGATAAAACTAAATGAGTGATCAAGCCATGAAAAGACAGAAAAACTTACATTAGTAAGTAAAATAAGTCAGTCTGAAAAGGCTAACACAATGTATGATTCCAACTATATGACATTCTGAAAAGAGAACTATGGTGACTGTAAAACAAACAAATGAACAAAAAACAATCATTGCCAGGGGTTGCAAGTAATGGGAGGAATAAATAAGAAGATCACAGAGAATTTCCAGGACAATGAAAATACTCTAATACTTTAATGATGGACACATTTGTCTAAACTCAAATATACAACATCAAGAGTGAACCCTAATGTAAACTATAGGCTTTGGTAATTGTGATGTATCAATGAAGGTTCATGGAGTATATCAAATGTACCACTCTGGTCGTAGATATTGATAATGAAACAATCTATGCATGGGGTAGAGGACGGAGCACAAGGGACATAGAGGACATTTTTATACCTTCCTCTCAATTTTGCTATAAACCTAAAACTGCTAAAAAATTTTTTAAATAGTACCACTAAAACCAATTCAAACCAATTCACTTTTGGTAGAGGTGTTTTATAGGAAAATTATTTAATATTCAATAATTATTCAAATTATAGAATTATTTAATAGTAAGTGTTAAGCTTCATACAAAAGAAATGAATGCGTTTTTAAAGATATTTAACGTTTCATAGTCAACTGAGAATGAATTAGGTGAGTAGTTTTCTAAACAAGTTTTATTCGCATTAAAATTCATCCTATATTTGCATAAGCTTTTTACCAGGTGAGTTAATTTCTTCCCAGAAGATCATGAACTCCATCATGCAAAAAGTTTTGTCCTATACAAGGTTTATAAAATCCTCTTTTTTGTTTTCCATTGGTTGTGAAAAGTCATTCTTAACTACATATGACATGCATGTGTGTTACTTGAACGCAAGTCTCCAGCATGCACCACTTGAGTTGATTTTTATGAAGTATATAACTTCTGTGTCTATGTTCTTTTTTTTTTTTTTTTTAATGTAGATGCCCTGGTGATCCGGTATGATTTGTTGAAGGGATTATATTTTGCTTTATTGTATTGCCTTTGTTCTTTGCAAAGAGCAGTTTATTGTATTTTTGGGTATCTTGCTATCCTGTTCCATTGATTCTAAGATTAATTGTAGCTTTATAGTAAGTCATTATGTCAGGTAGTGTTAGTCTTCCAACTTTGATCTTCTTCAATATTGTATTGAAAATCTAGGTTTTTTGGCTCTTCATATAAACTTTAGAATCAGTTTGTTGATATCCACAAAATAACTTCCTGACACTTGTTCATGGTTTTTGGCAATAAATTATATTGAAGGAATACTCAAAAGGGTCAAGTTAATGAGAGAAAAGATCAATTATTCCACTAAATCAGAATTCAAATCTAGTACTACATAAATTATTATTGAACTCTTTAAATTAAATGTACTTGGCTAGTGAATTAGTGAATTGCTCAAAATTGAGGCATAATTTCCTCATGAACTTATCAGGTGCACGTAACCAGAAGACTTTATCCTATATCTGTTTTAAGTAGTGTCTCATGGATTGTGGGCTTGAGCCCTGAGCCCTGCATTGGGCTTGTTTCTATCAGTGCAGAGCCCACTTAGGATCCTCTGTCCCCTTCTCTCAGCCCCTCCCCTGCTCATGCTCTCTCAAAAATAAAAATAAAAAAATAAAATAAAATCTAAGTGTACATATGAGAAACATTATCCAGCAAGAAGAGGGGGCCTGTGGTACACATATATCAAACATAAGGCAGTCTCAGAATTTTAGAATACCTTGCCTTCTTTTCCAAGAAAAAAAATACTTCATTATTGATGGTATTTTCCATTATGATATCTCATCTGTATTTCAGAGCAAAGCAGTTGCTTTGATGAAATAATAATGCAGAGAAAGCAAAGAAGAGCAGATTAAAATATTTATTTTTGTTTCAAAGTTCAGCATGTTCTTCAGTAAAAATACATTCAAAATGGAATGTGACTGTGACATGTGTGTTTACAAGAAGAGACACAAAGTGTTGGAAATTGTGTCTGTATTGAATGCTATAATCTTTTAAAATTTTTAATAGACCAGTTTACAATGAAAAGACATCCTATATATTGTGTACCTAAAGAGGAACTATCTTTTTGTGTTCTGCAATAATTTAGATGAGTTTATGTGTATGATATTTTTAATATAGGACACACATATATTCACTTTAAATTTTTTTAATGTTTATTTTTGTATGAGAGACAGAGCATGAGTGGGTCACAGGGGGTGGGGGGGAGGGCAGAAAAGGAGGGAGACATAGAATCTCAAGCAGGCTCCAGGCTCTGAGCCCAACCTGGGGCTCAAACTCATGGACTGTGAGCTCATGATCTGAGCTGAAGTTGGACGCTTAAGTGACTGAGCCACCCACGCGCCCCATATATATACACTTTAGATGGTTATTATTAAATGTTTATTTAACTCTTGATAGCTTTATTTCATGTTTATTGAACTCTCAAGCAGTGATTACTGATGTCCCAAGTATCCTGAAGAATAGCAGAGAAATTTGCTATAATTCAAAATACACAGTGTAACAAGTCAGAAGCCATTGTTTTGTGGTAATAAGAAATTAACCATTTAAATGGTCAATAGTAAATCACAGTGACTATTCTGATAACAGAAAAATACTTGTTTTTCACATTTTAATAATTTTAAATAGCTAAATAATAATTAAGTAATTTAATTGTAATTAAAATATTGCAATTTGATAATTTTATTAAATTTGTCCTAGTACAAAAATAGGACCCATTATGTTTATCAGTCTTAAGAAGAATGAAAAAATCATCAGAACAATTTCTTCAGCCTCAAATAACAAATCTGATATAAAGAGATCACCAAATTGTATTGTGGGCAATATGATATTGTAGACTATATAATTAAAAGTGGATAATTTTAAAGTTTCATTCCTAAGATATAGATGGAACTTATCATGCTCCTAACACATCAGAGAATCTTGTGCAAACTAAAAATAGGTACAAATGCAAGAAGGATCCCCTCCTCAAGGTTGACTTAGTCCATGATCATAGCACTTATCTTGGCAAGTTAAAGTTAATTTACCTCTTTACAAATCCTTTCCTTGTTGAACATTTCCGTGAAAAATCTGTGCCAAGTACTGTGGCACTATGCTACTAATTTGTTGTCTGCAAAGTAAACATATAATGTCTTTCTCTCTTAAGAAATTATAAGCTCTTCAAAGTCAAGGACAACAAAGAGTAGAAACTAATTGTTAAATGATAAATATAGAGTACAATTTTCTGCTGAGCATCCTTTTTAAACTTAAAAATATAATTGCTTCTATTTGTAGCATTTCACACTTCATTTGAGATTTTACATTCATTGCTGTGTATAATCCTACAACCAGCATATGATGTAGGCAAATTGGGTGTGATTATTATACTTTTAAAAGGTTACACAGCTGGTAAGCACAAGAACCAAGGTTATACCAAGAATTTGAAATCTCAGGCTACTGTACTTCCCTTTAGAGAAACTTGCCATGGGAGAGCTGCTACCATTAAAACAATGTGACATATTAAAAGATATTATTAAATAGTGGCTTTGCATAAAGAATTTATTGAGGGTATATTCAGAGGAAGCTCTAAGTTCAAGAGGCAGGGTGCTCCTATATTCAATCTATATTCATAATTAAGATTATTTTCTCCTTCTTGAAGAATCACAGCAGTAGTTATATGTCAAACGATTCTGATGAGAAGTAATTGACCTCTCATTTTTAAATTGAGAAATATTAATCTTTGAGAGGTATACTCCTAAGGCAATATTTTTACAGTTGCATTTGCCTAAGAATTTTCCACAATTTAATGGGGGGAAATGTTGACTTAAAACACAGAAGGTGAATGCCTATTCTCTCCTCCAGAATGGAACAAACAAACAAACAAAAATGTCTTTTTCTCTAGGATGCAAGCTTCTGGAAGTCCGGGGAACTCTTCCTATTTATCTTTGCTCTTCTTTTACTAAGACACTGACTACCATCTGAGAAGACACTCAGTAAAATTGTCCTTAATTTAATTAAATCTTAGAGCACAAACACTTGCTTATTTTTAGCCAGTTTCAACCAAATGATAAGATTTAATTCTTATTTACTAAAATGGCCTGAATGCTTATCATGTTTTTGAAATTGAGAAGCATGTTTTTGAAATTGAGATAAAAAATAAAAACTCTTTAAATAAAAATGTGGCAGTTTGAACCTTAAATTTCTGTTGTTTGTACTCAACCTGATATACTTAAAGTTGCATTTGATTTAATATTTATTTAACGTCACTGAAATATTCTTGATCTAGCCTGGGCTGAAGGTTCAAAGTTGGTTGACTCAGAGTATGTCTTAAGTATCTGTACCTGCTTCTTGTCATTGTCATCAATTAAGGGAAGAACACTGGAATATTGGCAGCACCTGTGAATTTATTAAATGAAAAAGCTCAACTGGTTGGGTCCAATTTTTAAGGAAGTGTTCAAAAATAAACACATGTATGTATCATTTACATGCATGCTTATTTAAGAATCTATATATTTTTTTAAATGTTTTGCTTATTTGTTTTTGAGAAAGAGAAAGTGTACTAGTGAGGGAGGGGCAGAGAGAGGGGGAGATACAGGATCCGAAGCAGGCTCCAGGCTCTTTGTTGTCAGCACAGAGCCTGACACAGGGCTCAAACCCACAAACTGTGAGATCATGACCTGAGCCAAAGTAGGATGCTTAACTGTGCCACACAGGCGCCCCAGAACCTATTGATATTTATGTAAACATATATAAACTATAATCCACACTATCACCAGATTTCGACAAATTGGGGGATTCTATGTGAATAATATATATGTAAGAAAATTCTTATATATGTAAGAAAATTATAGTGAAATTTAAAGAATGAAAATTTATTTTATTTGGAAAAATGGCACTGCCCTCACATAATCCCACTCATTCTTGAATCCATTGGCATTGGTAATGTTGCTTACATGAAGGGAATTCTCTCCCTTCTCATTCCTACTTATTCAAAGTTTACCATTTCATCAAGAGCTAATAGGTAAGTCTTCTCTTCCATGGGATCTTTTGGGAAAACTAAAGCCCACACTTATCCATTATTTCATGTATAGATATTACCATGATTCATGTTTGACTTTCAAAATTTTATATAAATTTTAATTTTTATCTGAGTCATCAACACCACTTTTTGCTGCCAGCAACTCTAGATAACTTCAGCAGAAAAAGAATTTACAGAATCAATAAAGCCTGTAGAACCAAGCTTGGGATATAGGCAGGATTCAAGGATACTAGGAAACAGGTAAACAGGTTGGTTCTGGAAACAGTCTGAATATGATGTACTCTTTGTCTCTACTGCTTCAAAATATTAACCTCAATGCCAAAAATAAAGTCTTAACCTCCCTATATTTTTGCATTAAATCCTTAGATTCAAAGTCTTGGCAGATTATGTCTTCTTCTCTCCCCAGCAATTAAAAGAAGGAAGATCTAGCTTCCTCATTCATAATATGGTGGCAGTGGAGCCCTGACTCTTAATACAGCTCACTCTAGGAAGGCTCCTCCTAATGGAAAAAAATGTTTAAATTTGAGTAAGCTAAAATGTGTACAGGTGTCTACCATGTTTTGTTAATTCATAATATAAGCTTATTGAAGTTATGGATTTAGTTGTTACTCATTTTTCCATTCCAAACTATGCTTAAAACAATGTTGATTATATTACATACATTTTACCATCTGTCAACAGGCTAGTGAGTAGGGATGAGATAGTCTCTTTCAAAGCTAAAATTCCATGTTTTCTAAAGCTTTATTCAAATAATTAGCTTTATGTAGCTAGAAATTCCATAATCAGAGAATTCAGCATATGCTACAGAGTATCTTTAGTCACTGAAATCTATCAACAAATATTTGTAGGGTGTGCATAGCTTTGTAATATGCGCTTTAGGAGATCCTAAAGAAGTATATAATGCAGTCTGTGAACCAGACACTCATAATCCTGATACAGAGATACATTTTTCTCATGACAAACTACTTGAAAAAGAGTCTAGGTAGCAACAAGCAAGCACATATGATGTATAAAGTCTCTTGCATAGGCGTTAAGAAAATATCAAGTAACCAAAAGATTAATGCGGACTGTGTTTACTTCAAGATCACAAGTATAATGTGATTAATAAATCCTGAATTCAAAGATGGATAACATTCTCAACATAAAAATCTGATGAATAAAAATATTGTGAAGCAGTTTGATTTATACAACACTAATAAAAAGTCCCTGCAATGCATTGTTAAAACAGGTTTTATAATATCAATTGTCAGTGTTTCAATTTAATGTATTGTCTTTTTAAAAATTTTCAGGGAGTAGACTGTATTTCATTTTCTTGAAAAATCCAATGAGTTTAGCATTTTGAAAGTGACAGATTTAGTTCATTAATTTAGATGTCTATGAACATTTCCCAGTGAATGATTTTACTTCATAAGGCATGATAGTTGCATTCTTTCTGATAAATACACTTGCAGGAAAGAGACAGGAAGAAAAAAACATTCACTGAAAGAGAAATTATTTTGCTGTTTCATCATTTTGTTTAGAAAAAAAAAAGCTTCATAGTGATTTGAATAAAGATTTAATGGTATTTTAATGATTTTCCTAAAGGTTCTCTCAAAATTATCACATCATGTTAGACTCTTTTTGAGAAAGGTGATGTTTTGATACTGTAGCACACAGCATAAAAATAAGAAAGCTCTCTTCCTGCAGGGTCCCAATAGGAAATGGAATGGTTGCTCAAATTGTGATTATTCAAGAAAGATTTAACAAAGAGTATTAATAAACAAATGTACAGGATACATGGAAAGAAACTACTAGTGTCAGATCACAGTGCTGTTTCTAGATCCCCAAGGCTCGGCCTGAGAAATAAAGGAAGCTGTAGTTACAGGGAAAACCAGCTACAGAGGAGCTGCTACCTCTCTCCCAATCCCCCCTCCTTCCAATATGGCACCTAGGTTCTTCTGTTGGAAACCAGTCATGTCCACCCAATTCAGTCTTCTGGGAATAGAATGGAGAAGAGTGGAGTGCTGACCTGAGGGGCAAATAAAATTAAGCTAGCATCTAAAACCTCAGATTAGGTTCCCAGATTCTTAGCTTGCTAGCCAGCAAAAAGGAAAACAAAAATGCTGCTGTGATTTGCTAAGCTAAAAATCCACTTACAAAGATCCATGGCATGGCGGGGTGCCTGGTTGGTTCAGTCAGTTAAATGTCTGACTCTTGATTTCAGCCCAGGTCATTATTAAGATTGAGCCTCAAGTTGAGCTCTGCACTAACAGTGCAGGGTACTTGGGATTATCTCTCTCTCTCTCTCTCTCTCTCTCTCTCTCTCTCCCCTACTCTCTCTCTGCCCCCATCTCAGTCTCCCATGTTCTTTCAAAATGAACATTAAAAACAAACAAACAAAGATCCAAGGCAATCTCTGATAGCAGATTTTACTGAAGAGTAAAAAATAGCAAGTAAGATTAGTAGGCATTAAGAGGTTAATGATAAATGAAAGCATGACTTTTAATGCACTAAAAATTCTCCTGTTGTATAAATGTATAAAAAGTAGAGTTTATTCACCTGTACATTCCTTAGGAGTCTCACAAAGTTTTAAATAAATCTAAAATTAAAATAGACCAAAGTTTCAAATGCAAGTCAATTATGTTCCCTTATTTTTAATTAATAACATTATATATTCATTATTTATAATTCAAGAAACATTTAATATAAGTCTGCTATGTATTCAGTATCAAGAGTCCTTGGCCTTTTGGGAGTTCAGTATAGCCAAGATTCTAATAGAAGGCAAACTTCTATCAACAGATTAGTCATTTAAAAAATCCTGATTTGATGACACTTTCAAAGTGTAAGTTCTTTCAAGTCATTTACCCTTCATAGGAAAATATTCCATTTCCTCTTCCTCTGTTTATTGCTGTTTTGATCTGTGCTGAAAAATCAGCATTTCAAGGATCAGCTATGTGTTTGGCTTTACTTTTTAAAAAACATATTGAGTTATTTGGTCTGCATAACATCAAAAGGTCGGAATATCCATCAAATTGCAAATTTCCTAAGGTCAGAAATCATGTTCTCTATTCCATTGGCAATTTTATGCTTCCTTATTAGGGGCTGTGAATGAGCATACAGTTGCAGATCTCAAATTTAAGTTCAGTACTTAGAGTATCTCTGTGCCAGAATGATTGAATTGAGTTATGCCTTATTTTTATGCATATGTTACATATTGAGCACGCAGCTGCCAAATATTTTATTATGATTATATCTACCTTCTTGAAATGGTATTCAATTTTGACAAAACCTATAATGTTCTATTAGAGAGGTATTACTATTAAATTAGTTGAACGCACATTTTTTATGCATTTTAATGACAAGAAATATTTCCAATTCAATACCTTAAAGACAATATGACTGAACTGTCTGCAACCCTCACAGTTTATATACTATTGCTTTTGAAACAGAGCTCATCCTGAGTATTCTACTTCTACAACTGAGGTCTGAAAGGGAAAGCTGCAGTGAAATTCTTGGAATTCATCTCAAAACGAGTGAACCAAACCAAAACCGTAAAAACTCTCAGCTTAAACTTTATCTGGCTTATTTCTTTCAGATTCTTAATATATTTTAAATGATACAGAAAATGTGAAACCTTAAAAACAAGACTCAAAGACCAGTTAACAGAAATTTGGAATATTTACTCGTCAACAAGAAAATAGCACTGATTTTAGGAAATACTAGATTTGTGTCAGTAATATACAGGTTTAATCTCAGGACACAGACTCACAAAGTGGCAAGTTACCTACTGCCTTAAGTCTAAAATTGGTTATCAGTCTGAGGAAAATAGGCAGTTGTCTTAATTACTTTTGAGGCAGGGAGTTCTTCCTTCTCCATCCCCTTTTAGCTCTGCACATCAATTCTGAAACAGCTGAAGTCAACAGACCTGGAATAAACCAGGTGGGGAAAGACAAGTGTAAAGAAAGGGCGATGGGGATGGGAGGCTGCCAGTATTACCCTACTTCCTGGGATAAATGATTCCAAAAAGTAAAGTACAATATTGCCAAGAAAATACAACTCTAATGTAACTGAATTTAGAGAATAGAAGTAGTTGTTTATTTTTAGTGTCTTTTTAGATTAATAGAAGACATTTTTGGAATATTTTCCAGAAATCAAGTATTAGACTAACCACGGAACAAATCAACCTAAATTCCAGCTCTGGGTCCTGAGGGACCTGTGACCATCACCAAGACAACAAAGATCTGAGGCAAGTACATTCCAGCCACTTACCTCTTAACCCAAACTGAGTCTTGTGAGAGCTCATCCCATTTTAAGAATGAGCAAAGCAAGGAAAAATTGCTCATAGTTGCTGAACAATAAAAAAGTGGGGGGGGGACTATGAAATCATCCTGAAGATTTATGGGAAGTAAACACTTCTGAATCTATTCTACTGCTGTATCTGGGAAAATAATGACAGAAAAACATTGGGCATTCTAAAAGAACAATGCAAAAAGATATGGAATGTATGAAATTAGCATGAAAGTCCATGAGACAATATTAAGTTGAAATGAGAATAAAAGTTAATATAGGAGGAACTGCAAAGAATCTAAAAATTCTAATTTTCTGTGGAGATTCTCCAAAGCAGAATTATAAGAAACATATCCTGAATATACATGGCTCTACAGGCAGAGAAGATACAAAGAAAAGCTATCCGCAGGAGGATTATAATGAGAGGCAATTTTAATTGTGTACAATAGATTTATATATAAAATATTGTGTCCATTTCAGATTACTTTCTTTGGAAATGTGCCCGTGTCACAAATTCCCTGAGCTTACCATTTTATGATGCTCTATTTTCCTCCATGTGGGTCATTTAAGGACTTCAGCTTTTACTGAGTAAAACAGGAAGTCACTGAAGGGGTAAAATGCAGCAAGGCAAGGCAAGAGTAATTGGAGGAACCCAAGAAGCTAAACAGGAGTTACTAATGACAGGGTAGGGATGTTAAGAATGAAAAAGGAAATAAATATAGCTCCCGGCTTTCACACCTGGGTGACAAGTAGCAATGATTCTGGAGAAAAACAAACTGAGATACAAGAATATGAGAAAGTTTCAGGCGAAGTGATTAAATACGGAGATACATGTAAAACAGATTAACATAGATAGATAAGTAAGGCATATAATCTCTGATGAAGCTAAGATTTAAAGAGCCAAGGTAACAATTCCAATGAAATATAGAACATCACTGTGTCTGAAATACTATTCAGATTCCATTTTCCCAGTGCCATCCACATTCTGTTCTTAGCATGAAATGGACGGCTTGCAGAGTAGTGAGTTCATCAGCACCAAAGTGCCGCTTATTTGAATTCAGATTTGCTAGGCTGGTCGTGTGAAAATCAATGAGGAACAGAGCCGTGCCACCCAATGAACTGATGGAGGCAAGCACCTTTAAAGATATGTCAGTGACTTACTGGGGCATGACCTGGAGCAATGCATTGTGCTTTGCAAAAGACAGTAGCTGCAGTTGAGAGAATATGAAGTTGGGAGGCAATCAACCACAGAGTTAATTCATTTTAGCAAAATCTTTGTGTTTTGCTAAGAGACCAAAAAAACAAATGACACTATGCTCAAAAATAGGCCATGTAACTGAAAGCCCAAGACTATAATCACAGAAAATAATCTCTCAGCATAGCATTTTGGAAATGACTCTGGGTTAATGACAGTTGCAGCACCATTAGCCCATCTGCATGCAGAAGCAGAAGTGTTTCACAGAGTAAATTTAAACGATGAAAGACCTTAAATTCTGACGTTATACCCTCCTTGCTAGTTTCTCATACTGCTAACAAATATGTCATTCCGAGAGGCGCATAAGTCACATTTTCAATGTGAAGACCTTTAAGTTGAATAAATAAAAAGATATGGATCCAGTTTTTCCTGCTCTTAGTAAAATGTAAAATGAGGTGATTTTCCTTGTGAAGTGCAATCGGTATGATTTTAAACATTTTGGCACTTACATTTATGATGCTGACATTTTCTTTTGGTATATCTTGAATGACACTAAGCTATCATACTTTCCTCAGTTAAAAAGTTTACTGTTGTATGAGAAGTCTCAAGATCAAATGTAATTTTAAAAAATCTAGCCAAGAATATTATACTTTGGATACTGTGTATGTCATAAATGTACTTAAAATATTTTCTAGCTATGCAGGAAGAAAGGAAATTCAGAAATTATATATGAAGAATGGTTTACAGATTGCTTTATTGTTAATTTGTGTACAAATGAAATTACAGTGCTCAGAAAAATCGTTTAAACAACAGTTCCACAAAACATTCAGGGTGGCTTTAATAATTCAAAGCCTGCATAACTGCAAAAATAAAACTATAAATTTGTATTTTGATCACAACTTTAAAAAAATCCCTGAAACTGAAGTTTATACTTTACCAAAGAGTATCAACAGAATTTACTATGTGTACAACCTGTTTGTACTTGACCAAAATTGAATTGAAAAGGAATTCTCTCTCCTGGACAATTTTTAACTTGTGTGAAGTCTGAAAATAAGAACAGCATATAAAAGTATCATATCTAACAGATGACATGTGGATCACTTTTATTTCATAGCAGTGGAAACTAATCAGAACATTGAAACTGGTGAGACTAAAATAAAAAGTAGAGAAAAGCTAAGCCAAGATCTAGCAAAACTGAAAGTTTAGGGGAATATTTCTAGTCATTTTCAGACAAGTTACTTGGTTTGTAAATGAAAGAGCTATTTGGTGGGTAGTGTTTAAGGTAAACTTTTCTAATAAACTCTTCATCATATCAAAAAGTATAGAAGTTATTTTCTCTCAAATTGTTCATTTCAGAAATTTTAAAAATATGTATTTATGTATTTTAAAAATCTAATATTCCTAGACTCCTAAAATGTTTCTTCTTGAGGAATACAAGTGTGATAGCTCAGTAGTTTTCATTCTCAGGAAGCACATATGAGCACAACTGTTAGGCTGAGAAAGAATCTCAAGGGTGAAACATACTGTATGTATGTATTTATAATTTGACATTGCTGTGACACATAAATATATCTGTAAATGTGGTTTGGAGTTTAAGTTCTGAACAGGATTGATTTCTGAAGGTCCGGTTATAACCACAGGAAAATATATTTATTATTCATAATATTTTTGATTAGATGCTCAGATTAGGATTGCACCAGAAAATAAATCAACTCATTGCTCTGCTCACTGAGGAAGTCTGATGAATATCACCTGAACTAGACAGTGTGTTTCATAGCAAGAATTATATAAGAGTTAATGTTAATAAATAATATTTATATTATGCTATTTATTAAATTATAATATGAATGCTTATTATAAATGTTATTGCACGCTAGTATATGGTGGTTTTCAAGGAGAAAGGCTCTGTGTTAATGTTGAATTGTGTAACAAACTCTTAGCATGTCTGAAAATAAGTTTCAGTTTTGTCTAAAGTGTTAAAGATATAAATTGTTCTACACTTGACTATTCACCTATATTTTAAGTGTTTAAAAAATTATTTTAATACATGCAAGCAAAGAATAAATGCATCACATTTTAAAAAATAATAGATAAGATTGAAGGACTAAAGTAAAAGTTGGAAGAAAATATAGTCACCATAGTTTTCTATGAAATAGATGATGGACATAGAGTAGATAGTATTGCAGCTCATGAATTTTATTTTTTGTTAAATGAAGATCCAAACAGAAAGATGGTGGAGTAGGAGCAGCCTAGGCTCACCTTGTTCCATGGATACACCTAGATAATATCCATATCAGTGTATTTAACCCCAGAAGATGATCTGAAGACTGGCAGAACAGACTCTCTGCAGAAAAACATAAAGAAAAGATTACATCACAAAGGGGAGGAAGAGCAAAGATATGGTCTGGAACCAAACTGACCTACTGTCAGTGGGAGAGAAGGATGCGATAGGCACAGAGAGGGGAGAAGAGGAGACCCCACACAAGGCACCTCAGGCACAAGGGGACCTGCACTAGGAATAAAAATCCCCATAGCATTTGGATTTGAAAACCAGAAGGGCTTAACTTTCTCAGCTGAATCGGCCCTGAGGAGCCCAGAATTAAAGGAAACTGAGTCCTCACCCTGAAAATGACAGCATAACAAACAGCCCCACTGAGATACAGCATAGAAGCAGCAGGATTTTTTTTTTCATTTTTTTTACATATATTTATTTTTGAGAGACAGAGTGAGACAGAGCATGAGTGGAGGAGAGGCAGAGAGAAAAGGAGACACAGAATCTGAAGCAGGCTCCAGGCCCCGAGCACATGTTCAGCACAGAGCCTGATGCAGGGCTCAAACCCACGAACTATGAGATCATGACCTGAGCCAAAGTTGGATGCTCAACTGACCGAGCCACCCAGGTGCCCTAGAAGCAGCAGTTTAAAAATGCCTACAGTATACTGGAGGGAACTTTGTTTACTAATCTCAGAGCATGTGCTGGAGGGGTAGGGATCTTTGGGAGACTTCTCTAAGAACAAAAGAACAGGTTTATGCCATTGCCCACCCCAACCCCACCAGCCTAGATTATAGGGACAACTAAGGGAAACAGCTTAACACTAACACTCTCCACCTACCCTGTAACAGCATACCCTATCCTCAAACTCTTCTGGGGACCCACCCTCTGCAACCCAGCCTCAGCATGAGTCCATCCAAAGTGGTACAAGAATGACAATGTGCAAGCAGCCACAATAGAGCTCAGTAGCACCCCAAAATAACTCCTGCTCCAGGCAGAGAGGAAGAAAAACACACACATGAGTTTGGGTATGGCCCTAGCACTGAGCTGGAGACAAGCTTCCAGTCTAATTGCAAGCCCCATCTACCAATGAGTCTTCTCAGGGAACAACACAGAGAGAACACCCTGCAGTTTGGTGCACTCATGGATCTGGCAATGCCTGATCTGAACCAATACAAAACCAAGGCAGCCCCAGACTGGCACACTATCAACAAAGGAACTAAGTCCTGTCCACAACAGACAAAGACAGCCTTGTAGATGACTGAACTGCTCAGCCACAACATTAGGACCCAGGCAATACACTTCAGGCAATACACCTGAAGTGCAGGTTCTTGTGAACAAGAGACATTGACTTACAGAGCACTAAAGGACCTCTTCATAAGCCACTACCTTCATGAGCAAAAGATGTAGCTGACTTTCCTAATACATAGAAATACACACAGAGAGCCAGACAAAATGAGAATACAGAGGAATGTGTCCCAAATGAAAGAACAAGACAAAAGCACAGCAAGAGATCTAAATGAAACAGATCCTCAGAGAAAATTTAAAGTAATGGTCATAAAGATAATCATAGCACCTGATAAAAAAAGTGGATGACCTCAGTGAGACCCTTAACAAAGAGATAGAAAACAAAAAGCACCAGAGATGAAGAACTCAATAACTGAAATTTAAAACATACAAGATGGAATAGACAGTAGATTAAAGGAAGCAGAAGAATGAATCAGTGACCTGGAAGAACAAGTAATGGAAAGTAACCAGGCTGAAAAGGAGAGAGGAAAAAAATGAAAATAGATTTAGGGTACTCAGTGACACCATCAAGTGTACAAACATTCATATTACAGGGATCCCAAAAGAAAAAAAGAGAAAAGAGGGAAGAAAATGTACTTGAAGAAATAATATCTGAAAACTTCCCAAATCTGGGGAAAGAAACAGAAATCCAGATCCAGGAGGTACAGAGAACCCGCAACAAAATCAACCTAAGGAGGTCCACACCAAGACATATGACATTTGACATAAAATGGCAAAAGTACTGATAAAGATAGAATTTTTAAAGCAGCAATAGAAAATAGTTACATACAAGAGAAGTACTGTAAGGCTACCTGCTGATTTTGCAGCAAAAACTTTGCAGGCCAGAAGAAAATGACAGGATATATTCAAAGTGCTGAAGGAAAAACACCTGCAGCCAAGAGTACTCTATCTAGCAAAACTACCATTCAGAATAGAAAGAGGGATAAAGTATTTCCCAGATAAACAAAGCTTAAAGGAAATATTCACCACTAAACCAGCCTTACGAGAAATGGTAAAGGGGACTCTTTGAATGGAAAGGAAAGACCATGATAGCAGTAAGAAAAGTAGGAAACACAAAAGCAGTAAAATTAGGTATACCTACAAAAAACTCAGTCAAGGGATACACATATGCCATATGACAACATATGCCTAAAATGTGAGTAAAAGTAAAAATTTAGTGCTTGTAAAATGGGTTCAAATTTAAGAAATTATCAATTTAGACTGTTACATACATAAGATGTTATATATAAACCTAAGGGTAACCCCAGATCAAAATCAACAATAGATATGCAAAAAATAAAGAGCAAGGAATCTAAGTATATCACTCAGGAAAGCCAGCAAATCATGAGGGGAGAGCAACAGAAGAAAGGAACAGAAAAGAAGTACAAAACAACCATAAGACAAATAACAAAATGGCAACAAGTATGTACCTATCAATAATTACTTTGAATGTAAATGGACTGAATGGTCCAGTCAAAAAATGTAGGGTGAGAGAATGGGTAAGAAAGCAAGACCTATCCAATTCTGCCTACAAGAGATTCATTTCATAAGGCAGGACACATGCAGATTGAAAGTGAAGGGATGGAAAAGCACTTATCAAGCAAATAGAAGTGAAAATAAAGCCAAGGTAGCCACACTCATATTTGAAAAAAGCTGTTCTACTAAGGACAGGTCTATCTCAAGAAGCAAGAAAAATCTCAAATAAGCAACCTAACTTTACACCCATGGCAGCTAGAAAAAGAACAACAACAACAACAACAAAAACCCCAAAACTGGTAGAAGGTAGGAAACAATAAATATTAGAGCAGAAATAAACAAAACAGAAACTTAAAAAAACATAAATTAAAAAAACAGATTAATGAAACCAGGAGCTTGCTCTTTGAAAAGATCCACAGAATTGATAAACCTTTAGACAGACTAATCAAAAAGAGAAAAAGAAAATAAAAGGAGAGAAAGAGGACTTAAAATAAGAAGTGAAAAAGGAAAAATCACAACCAACACCACAGAAATACAATGGATTATAAAAGAAACTTATGAAAAATTGCATGCCAAAAAATTGGATAGTCTAGAAGAAATGGAAAAATTCCCAGGAAAAAAACCTCCCAAAACTAATCAGAAAAAAATAGAAAATTTTAACAGATTACCAGCAATGAAATTGAATCAGTAATCAAAAATCTTCCAAAAACCAAAAATTCTGGACAGGACAGCTTCACAGGTGATTTCTACAAAACTTTTACTTATTTTATTTATTTTTAATTTTTAAATTTTTTTAAACATTTATACATTTATTTTTGGAGGACAGAGACAGAATACTAGTGGAAGAGGGGCAGAGAGAGAGAAAGAGAGAAAAAGATAGACAGAGGGAGGGAAGGAGGGAGACACAGAATTGGAAGCAGGCTCCAGGCTCTGAGTTGTCAGCACAGAGCCCAATGTAGGGCTTGAACTGGGAGATCATGACCTAAGCCAAAAATGTTGTATACTTAATGGACTGAGCCATCCAGGTGCCCCCCTTTTAAAAAATTTTTAAATGTTTGTTTATGTTTGAAACAGAGCATGAGTGGGGGAGGTGCAGAGAGAGAGGCAGGCTCCAGGTTTTGGGCTATCAACACAGAGCCCTATGCGGGGCTCAAACTCAGGAACTTCAGATCATGACCTAAGCTGAAGTAGGCCACTTAACCAACTGAGCCACCCAGGTGCCCCTACCACACATTTAAAGAAGAGTTAATACTTCTTTTTCTCAAACTATTTCAAAAAATAGGAGAAGGAAACTTCCAAAGTCATTCTATGATGCACGCACTACCCAGACACTAAAACCTGATGAAGATGCTATAAAAAAAAAGAGTTACATGCCAATATCTCTGATGAACATAAACACAAAAATCTTCAACAAAATACTTAGCAATCGGAATCCAATAATATATTTAAAAAATATTCACCATGATCAAGTGGGATTTATTTCTTGGATGCAAGGGTGATTAAATATTTGTAAATTAATCCATGTGATACATCACATCAACCAAAAAAAGGATAAAAGACAGATAGTCATTTGAATGGATGCATAAAAAGCATTTGACACAGTAAAACATCCATTCGTGGAAAAAAAAACCCTCAACAAAGGATGTTTAGGAGTATATCTCAACATAATAAGGGCCATATATGAAAAAACCACAGCTAGTATACTGTGGTTATACTGCATGGTGAGAAAGTGAGAGTTTTTCCCCTAAGATCAGGAACAAGATAAGAATGTCTATGCTCACCACTTTTATTCATCAGTACTAGTACTGGAAGTCCTAGCCATAGCAATCAGACAACAAAAAGAAATAAAAGGCATCCAAATCAGCAGGGAAAAGTAAAACTTATACTATTTGAAGACAACATGATACTGTATATAGAAAACTCTTACAAGGCCACCATAAACTACTAAAACTGACAAATGGATTCACTAAGGTAGCAGGACCCAAAATCAATGTGCAGAAATCCATTGCATTTGTATACCGTAATAATCCAGTAGCATAAAGAGACATTAAGAAAACAATCCCATTCACTACAATTGTACCCAAAATAATAAAATACCTAGAAATAAACTTAATGAAATAAGAGAACTGTACTCTGAAACCATAAAACATTGATGAAATTGAAGGCCACAAGAACAAGTGAAAAGGTATTCCAATGGAAGAAAAAATACTGTTAAGATGTCCATACTCCCCGAAGCAATGTGCAGATATAATGCAATCCCTATCAAAATACCAACATGATTTCTCCCAGAACTAGAACAAATCATCTTAATATTTTGCATGGAACCACCAAAGACCCTGAATAGCTAAAGGAATTTTGGAAAAAAAAAAAAAAAAAAAAGAAACATCACAATCCAAGATTTCAAGTTATACTACAACACTGTAGTAATGCAAACAATATGGTACGAGCACAGAAACAGACACATAGATCAACGAAGCAGAATAGGTAGCCCAGGAATAAACCCACAGTTACATGGTCAATCAGCTGCTGACAAAGAAGGCAAACATATGCAATGGGAAAAGACTGTCTGTTCAACAAATGCTTCTGGGAAAACAGGATAGCTACATGTAAAAGAATGAAACTGGGCCACTTTCTTACATCATACATAAAAATAAACTCAAAATGGATTAAAGAACTAAATGTGAGACCTGAACTCATAAAAATCTTAGAAGAGAGAACAAATGGTAATTTCTATGACATCAGCTGTTAACAAAATTTTTCTAGATATGTATTCCTAAGGCAAAAGAAACAAAAGGAAAAATAGACTATTGGGATTCTATCAAAATAAAAACTTTCTGCACAACAAAGGAAACAATAAACAGAACCAAAAGACAACCTACTGAATGGAGAAGGCATGTGCAAATGCCGTGTCTGATAAGGGGTTATCATCCAAAATACATGAAGAACTTACACAACTCAGCAACAACAATAACAACAAATAATCCAATTAAAAAAGGGAAGAAGACATGAACCAACAGTTCTCTGAAGGAGACATGCAGATGGCCATCAGACACAAGAAAAGATGCTCCACTTCACTAATCACCAGGAAAATGCAATTGAACACCACAATGAAATATCACCTCACATCCATCAGAATGGCTAAAATCAAAAACACAAGAAACAACAGGTGTTGGCAAGGCTGTGGAGAAAAAGGAACGCTTGTGCACTGTTGGTGGGCATCCAAACTAGTATAGCCATTGTGGAAAAAGGTATGGATTTTCCTCCAAAAATTAAAAAAAACAAATTATCATATTACCTAGTAATTCTATTCCTGGGTATTTACCCAAAGAAAATGAAAACATCAATTCAAAAAGATATATGCAGCCTTATGTTTATTGCAGCAATATTTATAATAGCCAAATTATGGAAGAAGCCTGAAGTCCACTGATAGATGAATGGATAAAGAAAAGACGTTTATACAAACATATAAACATATATATATATATAGTACATATATGTACAATATATATATATATATATATATGATGGATCTAGAGGATGTAGTGCTAAGCAAAATAAGGCTGTCAGAGAAAGACAAATACCATGATTTCACTCATATGTGGAATTCAAGAAACAAAATAAATGAACAATGAAGAAAAGAGACAAGCTAGTGGTTACCAGAGAGGAGGTGATGGGGGGTAGGGAGTGGGTGAAATAGAAAGGGGATTAAGAGTTTACTTATCATGATGAACACTGAGTAATGTATGACATTGTTGAATTACTATATTGTACACCTGAAACTGAAATAATATTATATGTTAATTATACTGCAATTAAAAAAAAAAGCCACTATGGGGGAAAAAGATCCAAACATATGAAAATAATAGATCCAAAGTCTATGTCATTAAAATAAAGGTAATTTAAGTATAAACATAGGGTTTTTTAAAAATTATTTAATGTTTATTTTTGAGACACAGAGACAGAGTGCAAGTGGGGGAGGGACAGAAAGAGACAGGAAGACACAGAATCTGAAACAGGCTCCAGTCTCTGAGCTATCTGCACAGAGCCCGACGCGGGGCTCAAACTCGGAATGGTGAGATCATGACCTGAGCCAAATTCAGACACTCAACAGACTGAACCACCCAGGTGCCCCAACCATAAATATAGTTTTAAAGGATATGTTGTTGAAAGTAACTACTGATCAAGGATCTAAGATAAATTTTGGCAATATATAGTCACTTGCCTCATTTTGGTTAAAATAAAATGATAAATATCCTCAGATTGCTGAAATTGCTTTAAAACTTCTCTTTCATTCTCATTATCATACAATCATGAGATTGTTTATTTTCTGTGAATCCTATCAAAACAGTACATAGAAGAGTTTGGATCATATAAATTAATAAGCAGAAAGCAAACATTTGGTCACTTCCAAATATTTGCAAACATTGTAAACCACTAAAACTTCCCAGTTTGATATATAAAATGTTTGTTCCAAGTACTCATATAGGAATTTAATAAGGGGAATTCCTATTCCTTTCCTACATTTTGTTTAGTAATAACTGTGGAACAACAGGATTTCAAGTGCAATAAGTCTCTATGTTAATCATCTCCAAGATTACTTTCAATTAAAAATCTCAACAGTTTCTATAAATCTTATCTTTTCCCTATGTTTTAGTTGTATCAATTACGTTTATTAATATGTAATTTTATATGTATTGAATCTAACAGTAAAAAAAATGGGGAAGGGGGTGTAATTATTAAAGGACAGCGCACGCGCGTGCACACACACACACACACACACCCCAAAAGGACAGCAAAGGGATACAACATTCCTATATCTTGATTAGGTTGCTAAATAAATGAACCTTACATGTTATACATTTGCATACAACTAAATACAAGCACATATAAATACATGTAAAACTAGTGAAATCTGAATAAGGTTGCCAGATAACATCAATGTTAATTTCATGATTGTGATATTGTACTATGTATACCACTGTAAGGTGTTACCATTGGGGAAAGCTGGGTGAAAGGGAATCTAAGCATAACTTCTCACTACTGCATGTGAATCTACAATTATCTCAAAAAATAGTTCCTTTGTAAAGTACTTTAGAAACATAAGTAACTCTGGAAACTCACATCAGGGGAGAGGTCTAGGCAATGATGGGATCAGTGAAGACAAAGGGGTATTAATTAATGGATCATCACAGATTCTAGATCTATAGACTTCTAGATAAGATTCCTTGTAATTCACCAGTAGTGTGAGAACGTAGTCCTGGGCTGCTGGAAATTATTGGAAAACATCCTATTCCTGAAAAAAATTAATCTGATCACCACAAATCAGAACATTAGTATTAAAGTTGCCTTTGCCATTTTATTCTTCAGAAGCTTCCACCTTGTATTCCCAGCTGTAGAACACCTGATTTGCATTGTTACTTGCATGATGTGTTGTACCTTATGTTCAAGCACCATCCTTCTGTTTTCTTGATGACAGAAGTGCCCTTGATAAATTTGTTTATAACATCTGTAATAAGGCCCTTCAGGTTTTATTAATCAATTAAGAATGCCTTATTTCTAGTAGGATGAGGATATTTTGTTTAAATGTCATAAAATAAAAAATATTCTTAAATGGAAAAATATTGCAAAGTGAATCATAATTAATTTCTTATCTTTCATTGTAAATAACAGTTTACTACTTGAATTAGAACTATCAATTTGGCGCGCCAGGGTGGCTCCGCTGGTTACACATCTGACTTAGGCTCAGGTCATGAAATCTAGTTTCTGATTTCAAGCCCCACATTGGGCTCTGTGTTCACAGCTCAGAGCCTGGAACCTGCTTCAGATTGTGTGTGTGTGTGTGTGTGTGTGTGTGTGTGTGTGTGTGTGTGTGTCTGCCCCTCCCCCAATTGTGTTATCTCTCTCTAAAATAAACTTTAAAAAACTGTCAATTTATGGTGCACAAAATTATGTAATAAATTTAATGAATTTAACAGTTCACACACAAAAATGTTTTTTTCAACTTGACCTAAATGAAAAAGTCCATATAACAAGACGTAATTTTAGGATTGGATAAGTCATAATTTTTGAGTCAATTTCATTTAATTGACTTCAGCTTTCTCAATAAATACGTATGGAACTTTTTGTGGCAACAATGTTTTTGACACCTCTCTCATCTAGAGTTGAGGTCTATATCTTGAATCTGTATGGACATGTGACTATTTTGATCAATAGCACACAGAGAAAGTGACGTTATATAACTTTCAAGGCTAGGTCATAAAATAAATGCAGCTTCCAACCTACTTGTAGGGCCTCTCACAGTGGTGCTCTGAGCCACCACATAAGAAATTCAACTACCCTAAAATCACTATTCTGTAAGCCACCATATGTAAAAGCTATACATAGGCTCTCTAGTTGACTGTTCCAGTTGAACAATCAGCCAACAACATCAGCTGCCAATCACATGAGTGATTCATGTTAGATTCCCAGCCCAGTCAAGCCTGAAAATAACTGTAGCCACAAAAAGAAGCTGGATCCTTTTCAAATTCCTGGCTCACAAAACTGTGAACAACCACCAAAAGCAACAAACAAAAAGGGTATGATCACTAACTGGTTTATAAACCACTAATTTTGAAAGTGGTCAGGAATTTAGCCCAAGTATGAAATGGCAATCAATTAGACAGATAAAGTAAAATATAAAAAGCATGTGGAAGTAAATTATTTTTTTTTACTTAAGCAACAAAGAATTTTATTACCAGTAACTAGAATATGAATGCTATTCATTGTGATCCAAGGCAAAGAGATCTGTTGCACTTTGCTGTAGAATGTGGAATTCTAGGGGCACCTGGGTGGCTCAGTTGGTTAAGCGTCCAACTTCAGCTCAGGTCATGGTCTCATGGTTGGTGGGTTCTAGCCCTGCATCTGGCTCTGTGCTGACAGCTAGTTCACAGCCTGGAGCCTGCTTCAGATTCTGTCGCTCCCTTTCTCTCTGACCCTCCCCTACTCATGCTTTCTCTCTCTCATAAATAAATAAAACATTAAAAAAAAAAGAATGTGGAATTCTATCTCCCAAATAAGGTTAAGACATCAAAAGATGTTAAAACCAAAATATGATGAAGATGAATCTTGAAAGTTACCCAGGGAGCACTTTATGCATGGTCTTGAAAAAATAAAATATAATTTTCAGCTTCTCAGGCTGAAAAGCATGAGTTTTAAGTATCCACATTCCCTTCATTTATTCAATACAGATAGAACTATATCCCTAAGATAGCCATATTAACCTGTAATTCAGGTGGGATTATCAAGTAATTAGGCCCAGATTCCATATGCATGTAAAATATCTCATGCCATAATCTGAATCTATTATTATATTTTGGCAGCAAGAAATTTTAGTCAGGCTGAGATATTAATTCCAATACCTTTATTTGTATTATAAACCAGTTTGTAATCTCTGGAAGGTATAGAAATAAATACAAAAATATTAACAGTCCAAAACTAATCTTAGCATTGAGTTTTCTAACTGTGGTGATCATTTCTTTGCCATTTAAATGTTCGAAATACTTAAAAATATATGATCTATTTGAAGACCTATCATAATAGCTTTTTAATTTCAAAAATATAAGAAAACTAGCTTAGGTTTTGAAACTATGCTTGGATTGATACATAACATGATTTTTATATTTAAAAACTTAGACGCTAATTTGTGAGTTTAAGTACATTAGATTCTGATAGTTTATAAATCTGTCATTTTTATACTTAAAGTTGAGAGATTCAGATATGTAAGTCTTTGACTATAGTTTGGAATGTATTTATAAATATAATCAATTATGTAAGTTAAATTGAGTTAATTTAATAATGATCAAAGAATGAATGAAAGGATATTTTATATTTTTTACAAAAGCTATCAGGTTTATAAATTAAAAGCACAAGTTATATATTAGACTTTATAAAAATAGTTCTTACAATTGATAGTTTTAATAAGTAAGCTATTGATTTAAAGACAGGCAATGCAATAGCCATTTTACACACAAAAAATCCAATCAGATACTAATAATGTAATTGAAAGAAGTTCCATTGCTTAACTATACAGCAATTAAAATACACAAAAGTGAGTAGCGTTTCTGTAAATAACTTGAAGCCAAATTATTAAATTTGCTTTGATAATCTTATAAGGCCTAGACTCCGGTTTATCTATTGAAGACATTAATGAAAATATCCTGATGTTGAAGAAAACAAAATTAGAGACAGGAAGTTCACTGGCTACATACCAAATATAGTATGTAACAGAGATCAAGTAAAACTAAACACTGGGCTGAAGGTATTTTGGACTAGAAAGGCCATAGGTGCTTGGGCTACAAATTCACATGAAGTGTCCTGTGAATTTTCCATGCAGTTTTTTTCCATAGTAAATAATTTTCTTCCACTTAGGAAAAAGAGGCCAGGTTCCCTAACTGCCTCTCTCAATAGAGTATTCTTTCAAATTCCTTCTTTCACTAAGGGTGTACTCTTCTGTGCCTTATTGCATACCTCCCAGTCAACATCCTATGTTGGGTGGTGCTAGATTTTGCCTCCTGTAACCCACATCTCATGTGGCTATCAAAACAGAAGTCCAGGTGACTAGAGATTATAGATTCTTTCATCTCACCTATTCATCTCCCTAGATCCCGACATTCAAATTATTTTTAATCTTAAAGGATTTTCCTTACTATTATACAAGGTTAGAAATGCAATTAGAATTTAAAAATACTGGTCCACCATATTTCCACTTCATTCTTCAGATAAATAATTTGAAAACAATTTAGTTATCCACATATTTCAACAGCAAAATTATAGTTTGACTAACCCAGAAACTGGAATTAGACAATATCAGCCAGTCAAGCAACAAAGATGAAGTACATTCCCATAAGTTTCACCAAAATGTTTTTATAATCAGAAAGAAAAAACTGATGAATTTTTCATAAGTTACTCTAATCTTTGTTCATCTCAAAAAAATCTGACTCAGAAACATTATCAAGGAGACAGCTTTTACTAATCAACTAAGAGAGAGAAAAAAAGAAAAGAATTACCAATTACAAAAATGTAATAAGCTTTAAGCATTTTTACAAATTTTACCAGAAAAAAAAGACATTAAGAAATAAGTCTATTGGTGAATTTTTTTTCGAAGAAGTAATTAAGGAGGAAATAATGGTAGTTGATTTTTATAGATGATACTTTCATGTATAGGAAATTGTAAGTCAACAACTATGCAGATATTCCTAGCAAAAGTCAGTTTATCTGAATTATTCATCCCAAGTTTATGCTTGTAAATCAACAGAGAATACTTCTAACTCAAGCAAAAATTTTATTCTTTTCTGAAATTACAAGGGCAATATATTAAAATGGAAAAATGTTAGCAGGAGGAAGTGGCTGATATTTCTCATTACTCCTCCAGTTTCTTGGCTATGAGACATTGGCAAGTCATTCAAACTTTCGGGGACTCAGTCATCCCATTTAACATATGGGATTAATTTATTGCCACCCTGGGGCCAGGAAACAAAATGAAGTACTGATGGAAATCTCTTAAAAATTTTAGGTCAATAATCTGTCATAGTAATTCTTTTTTTCTTTCTTTTTTTCTCTGTCCTACTCCACTTACCACCCATCTTACCATGTATTCTTCCAACTGCATGGTACTGTCTTAATCTACATCTCTGTTTTTTAGGAGACAATTTAGTCTAAAAAGGAATAGTTGTACACTTATAAACATCGCCTTTCTGAAAGGCCATGGCTGAGCCAACATCCTGTGTAGAAATAAGGTTAAAGTTGATTTCAGTCACTTAAGGTGATGTCAGCAACCCTCCAATTAAAAAAAAAGGAACCAAAAGTTACTACAAACTTCAAAGGTTAAGGAGAATTATAGCTGAAAGTTCTTAGGACTTTCTTGGTCTCCAGGATTAAACAAAAAAAATGCAACTAGGAGACTGAATCAAGACATTTAGAGGAGAGAAAAAATAGCCATATCATTCTGTATTCTAAGAATATATTTTATAGTCAATTCTTCTGTAATATGGAGTCATAATGTTGGACATCTTACAAGTAGACTTTCCAACTAGAAAGCTCTGGTTATTATTAGCTGTTTTGAGTAGTTGAGTTTATATTTCATTGATTTCTCAATCCACAACACAGAGTATTTTTGCTTAGCCAAAAATGATTTTTATAGTGTGTTTTTTAAAAAATCCTAATTATAAAGGAATATGCAATGACTCTTAGAGCTACAGACCTGGCTCATGATTTATTTTACAAGACTTTCCTCACACTTCTTTGCTAAAGACATTCTTTGTGTTTTATTACAAGTTTCTTCCATTGCATCATGCTCTCAGTGGGATGGTGTGCCTATATTTTATTTTACTCCTGCCATTAATTACCTGTGGGCCTGTATCATGTCTCTCTCAGACCCATTTATTATAATGGTGCCTGCTGGTGTCCCTGCAGCTAGCAGTCTGTCAGCATTTCCATTAGAAACCCCATTTCACAGGGGCTTAAAATTCAGCTGTAAAATTGTGCTTCAGGCTGTACATATTTAGAGTACATGCTATGAGCTATGAAGCTCTTTATATTTAGCTCCAAAAAGACAAATTTGGAATAAAAGCTGTTTCAAAACTGATGTGCATATAGGTCCTAACTTTTGTGATAAATTAAAAAAAATATATAATCTTATGAAATGTTTACAAGTTGTGTTTCATTCTTTTTGAAATGAAAACATATTTGTGTGTAGTTTATAGGAAATTCAGTATAATCTATATATGAATATTTTCATATTTGTTTCTCCATTTTAATTTCTTAAAAATATGGTAACATAAAACTAATCTTTTTTTTTTAAATATTTTTTATTTATTTCTAGGAGAGAGAGAGAGAGAGAGACACCATGAGCAAGGGAGGGTCAGAGAGAGAGGGAGTCACAGACTGAAACAGGCTCCAGGCTCTGAGCTGGCAGTCAGCACAGAGCCCGACGCGGGGCTCGAACCCACGAACCGCGAGATCATGACCGAAGTGAAAGTCGGACGCTTAACCGACTAAGCCACCCAGGCGCCCCTAAAACTAATCTTTTAAATGCTTTAAGAGTTAGCTATGGGGTTGGTCATTGGACAGCTTTCAAATACGAATGTTACTTACCATTAAAAATGCTTTGGGGCTTAGAAATCATAAGTTTCTGGAAAATGATCATGTCAGGATAAATTAAAATTCCCTGATCTTGAATATGACATCAGTAGGATTGCCAGATAAAATACAGGACACCCAGTTAAATGTTAATTTCAAATTTAACAAACACAGAAGTTTTACTATAAGTATGTCCCAAATATTGCATGGAACATATTTATATAAAAATATAAATATATATTTGTTGATTACCTGAGATTCTGATTTAACAGGGTGTTTTGTACTTTCATGAGCAAAATCTGGCAACCATAAATAAATAGTAGTGATTAGTTTTCATACTCTTCCAAGTTAAAACTAGAATTCAGTGTTACAGAACATCCAAGAGATAAAAGAATGAGAACACAGTCCTGGATTTTTAAAAACACTACATAGGTCTTAAAAACACTTCTTCAGAGAGTAAGCATATCGTTCTAAAATAACAGGTTCTTGTGGACAGGAATCAAAGTGGAATAATATGACCAATGGGAAACAAGAGAGTCATATTTAATGCAAAGAGAATCCCTATGGATGAGAACTGGGATAACTGAACACAAAGACACTAAGAAAAAAAAAGATAGTAACAAAAATCTAAGAAGACATTTCCAGACACACAGTACCCCTTGTGGACTGCCATATGTATTTGGCCTAATTCTGAAGTCCACAACTACTAACTACATATTAAGTCATTTATTTAATTTTATAATAAAATAAACTTTGAAAAAGACTACTTTAAAAAAAATCTTTTCAAAGTATTTCATTCATTCACACAACCAAAAATTATCTATAAGCGGTTCGAAGAGGCTGGGTGGACACAAATGGAAATAATAATTGGGGAATGGCTGGGAAATTACTAGGTAAGAGTAGTTTGGATAAGTTGCGCTGTCACAGCAGTTAGTAATGATGAAAAGAGTCAATGATAAAACAAAGTTTTCATGAAGCATTAATCAGTTATACCTAACACAAAATTATTCACATAGGCGATCATAACTCAAGAGTAGGATGAATAACTTATGAGAAAAAGACGTTGCATAGCTAGTTAAATAGCACAAAACATAAACACTATTCTAAAATGTAGGAATCCACTAGGAGGGAGGTTTTCAAAATGTGAATTTATGTGAAGGGCAAAAAGAAAATACAATCTTACGTAGAGGAAACATTAATATTCAACATTTTAGTGAATATGAATTTATGGATCAGAAGTATAGAATAAGACCCATTCCGTGCTTACAAAAACTTAAAGCATATTTGGACCTGTAAGATGTGAAATAATTCAAAATCATAATTCACCATTTATTTTCTGCCACAAATTGGTTGGTTTTGGTCGGTTTTCAAACTGTTCTTTAGAATGTTTTCTTTACTCGCAAATACTATTGTGTTTCTCCAGCTACCACTGAATATCCTCCCATGTAACAAATTCTCACTTTTTAAGGAGAGATTTGATCTCTTAAAGGTGGTAACATATGCATAATATAAAATTTACAATTTTAAGTGGCACTTTAAGCGGGATTGAGTGCATTCACAATATTCTTTAATCATCACCATTATCGATTTTCAGAGCTTGTTCATCATCTCAAAAAGAAACTCTGCACCCATTAAATGATAACTCCCCATTCTCCCTTCCCTCTAGCCCCTGGAAACTCTCCTCTATTCTGTGTCCATGAATTTGCCTGTCCTAGGTACCTCATATAGATGGAATCATCCAATATTTGTCCTTTCATGTCTGACTTATCTCACTTAACATAATGTTTTCCAGGTTCATCTATGTTGTGGCATGTATCAGAAATACATTGCTTTTTATGGTTGAATAATATTCCATTGTGTGTGTGTGTGTGTGTGTGCATGTGCACACACACACCACATTTGTTTATCAATTCATCTTTTGCTGTACTTTTGGTTTATTTCCACTTTTTAACGATTAGGAATAATGGTATGAATGTTGATGCGCAAGTTATCTCTTTTAGTACCTGCTTTCAATTCTCTTGGGTATATACCAAGGATGAAATTACTAGATTGTATGATAGCTCTAGATTAAAGTTTTAAAGAACTGCCAAATTGTTTTCTACAATGACTGAACATTTTGCATTCCCACCAGCAGTGTATGAAGGTTCTAACTCCCCCATCTTCACTCCAACACTTCTTATTTTCTGTATTTTATTTGAGTGTTTACTCATAGCCATCCCAATGAGTATGAAGTGATATCTCATTGTGGTTTTGATTTTTTTCCCTAATAACTAATGATACTAATCATGTTTTTATATGCTTAGTGGCCATTTGCCTATCATCTCTGGAAAAATGTGTATTTAAGTCCCTTTGCCATTTTTTAAATAGGTTGTTTTTATTGCTGGGTTGTATGAGTTATTTGCATATTCTGAATACCAATACTTTATCAGATATAAAGTTTACAAATGTCTTCTCCCATTCTGTAGGTTGTCTTTGCACTCTCATGATAGTGTCCTTTGATACAAAAACTTTAATTTTTATAATGTCCAACTTATGTTTTCTTTTGTTGCCTATATTTCTAGTGTCATATTAGATTTGATTCTTTAAAATAATATTTTATATTAATGCACTTAATAAAGGTGACTCTTTAGCCATATAGTTTATTCGTAATTTAAAAAATTGGGAGTTCCAGTCAAGTAATGGCATGTTAGTCTATCTAGCAGTAGGCCAACCATAATAATCAATTATCAAAGAAAAACATGAAGACAACTGTTGCATGTTATTTGAGAGTGATCAGCATATAGCAGAATTGAGGGGATGTGGCTCTTGACAAGGAGAATCATACTGGTTGAGATCCAGAACCATGAAGACACTTCCTAATTTGAATGGCACCTGGAGGGGCGCCTGGGTGGCTCAGCTGGTTAAGCATCCGAGTTTGGCTCAGGTCATGATCTCCTGGTTCGTGGGTTTGAGCCCCACATTGGGTTCCGTGCTGGCAGCTAAGAGCTTGGAGCCTATTTCAGATTCTGTGCCTCCCTCTCTCTCTCTCTGCTCCTCCCCTGCTCATGCGCTGTCTCTCTCTGTCTCAAAAATAAACTATAAAAATTTTTTTAAAAGTGAATGACATCTGGAGGAGAGAACTATAGTTTCACAGAGCTAAAGAACTGTCAGAAGCTGGATGTTGGTGTTGCCAGAACTGAAAATTGCAATGAGCAATCATGGAAAAGAGCTAACTACCTATTGGGTAGTATTAAAATCTGCATACAAATTCCCCTTAAATCTTTAACTGACTCTTAAACTTTGTATTAACAGAAAAATCTCCAAATAATACAGCAGAAAGAAATGTCTGGAAGCCAAAGACCTACATAGAGATTTTTAGCAGCTACGTAGTTCCTGGGAGGCAGTTTGTAGATCTCACTAAGTCCCCCCAAGTTAAGGAAGCTTGATAAATACTCTTACCCCAGAAAGGCCACATATTCAGAGTAAGGAACATCTCTGAGGGCTCAGGATCACTCCCTATGTTAAGGTAAAAAAAAACAACAAAAAAACCCCCTGAAATTGGCCTGTTCTAATAAAGCAGCTTCCACAACAACAATATCATTAGTAATTTAATACTTTGATAGTACAAAGGTAAACCATTTAAAAAATATATATATAAATTTAAGTCTTTGCTGAATATTATCCACAGTTTCCAGTGGTGAGTTCTACTTCAGTTAGGCAAAGAAGCAGGACCATATCCATAATCAACAGTTCCACAATCAATCAGCAAAGGATCTTGATTTTGGAACTAGCAAGAAAAAGAAAGGTGTTTAATAGCTATTATAAATATGTTTAAAACGTCCAAAAAAGGTGGATATCATCAGTTCAACAATGAGGAACTTCAGAAGAGACATAGCAAACTTATAAAAAAAAAAAAAAAGAAAAGAAAATCATAGAACTAAAATATATAATGCAGAAAAAAATTCATTGAATGCAAATCAGACTCTTCAAGAGAAAAGATCAGTGACCTGCAGATGTGAATAGAAATTATCACAACTTAAGCACATAGAGAATTTATTATTATTATTATTATTATTATTATTATTAAAATAGCTCAATCGCCCATGAGATTATAACATGTAGTCTAACATTCAGGTGGTTAGAATTCCAGAAACAAAGGCAGGAGAGAATGAGGCAAAAAAATTTAAGAGATAATAACCAAAAATGTCTAAATTTGATGGAAAACAAATAGCCTTAGCTCCAAGAATCTCAGTAAACACCAAGATATATAAAGACAATGAAATACACACCTTGGTATATCATAATAAAACTTCTAGAAACCAAAGATGAAGACAAAAATCTCGAGAAGCCAGAGAAAAACTCATTACATACATAGGATCAACAAGAAGGATGAATACAAACTTCTCATCAGTAACAATGGGCTCTGATCTGTTTCTCTTTTATTGCTTCTTTTTTTTTCTTCATATCAGGTAAGCCACTGCCTAATCCATAGTCACAAATTTTCTCCTATGTTCCTCTCTAAAACCTTCACGTTTTAATTGTTGTATTTAGGATTGTGATCTGAGTTAATTTTTGGATATGATGTAAAGGATGGGTCCAACTTCATGCTTCTGCATGTGACTTTTCAATTGCCCAGTACCATTTAATGAAAGACTATTCTTTCCCCCAGTGAACTTTTATGGCACACTATCAATTGATAGTAAATGTAATGGCATTCTCATCCCGCCATTCCTGAACTCTATCACCTCTGCCTACTTGTCAAGACTTGGTGGAAGAATGGGCCCCAAACTATTGACTGCATTTACCTGAAATTTATTCTCTGCAATGCATAGGTGGAAGAGATAAGAAAAGTTGGCAGTCTTCCTTCTTTGGGAAGTATTGTAGTTTTTGACTGGGAACTGGGCAGGAGAGGTATCCTTGTCTCTTAGTAACATTTGTTCTGAACAGAGCTTCCATTATGCTAAGCTGGGGGCAGGGAGTAGAGGATGAAGCAGATTGTGGCTCAAGTGCCATAGAAACTCACTATTCTGACAAGAGTTAAAAATTTTTAAACATATTTATTCATTGGTCAATTAATTTGTGACAAAGGAGGAAAGAATATACAATGGGGGAAAGGTCTCTTCAATAAATGGTGTCAGGAAAATTGGACAGCTACATGCAAAAGGATGAAACTGAACCACCTTCTTATAAAGACCTAAATTTGAGAACTGAAACCATAAAATTCCTAAAAGAAAAGATACGCAGTAATTTCTTTGATATCAGCTGTAAAAACACTTTTCTGGAGATGTCTAATCAGGCAAGAAAAAAGAAAGCAAAATTAAACCATTGGGACCACACCAGAATAAAGCTTTTGCACAGTGAAGGAAATAACCAACAAAACTAAAAAATAACCTACTGAATGGGAGAAGATATTTACAAATGATATAACCAATAAAGGGTTAAAATCCAAACGATATAAAGAACTTAAACACTTAACACCTTCCAAAAACCAAATAATCCAACTAAAAAGTGGGCAGAGGTCCTGAATATACCTTTTTACAAAGAAGACATACAGAAGACCAACAGATACACAAAAAGATTTTCAACATCACTATCAGGGAAATGCAAACCAAAACCATAATGAGATACTACCTTCTACCTGTCAGAATGTCTACAATCAAAAACACAAATAACAGATGTTGGAAGGGATATGGAGAAAAAGGGACCCTTATGCACTGTTAGTACTAATGCAAATTCGTACAACCACTGTGGAAGGCAATATGGAAGTTTCTCAAAATATTAAAAATAGAATTGTCGTATTATCCAGTCATTCCACTACTGGGTATTTATCCAAAGAAAATGCAAACACTATTCAAAAAGATATATATGCATCCCTATGTTTATTGCCGCAGTATTTACAATAGCCAATATAGAGAAGCAACTCAAGTGTCCATCAGTAGATGAATGGAGGTAGAAGAGGTAGTGTATGTGTGTATCTGTGTGTGTGTGTGTAATGGAATTCTACTTAGCCATAAGAGGGAATGAGATCTCGGCATTTGCAACAACATGGATGGACCTAGAGGGTATAATACTAAGTGAAATAAATCAGACAAAGAAAGACAAATACTATGTGACTTTAACTTAACTCATATGTGGAATTTAAGACGCAAAACAAATGAGCAAAGAAAAAAAGAAACAAACAAAAGTACAGACTTTTAAACAGAGAATGATTTAGTGGTGGCCAGAGGCGAGGAGGAACAGAATGGATAAAATAGATAAAGAAGATTAAGACTAGATTTATCATGATGAACACTGAGTAAGGTACAGAAATGTTAAATAATTGTATTGTACACCTGAAACTAATAACACTGTGTGTTAATTATATTTCATTCAAAAAAAAAAACTATTTCTGGCTCAACCACCCTTGTTCTACCTCCCCTACTCCAACCCAAAGATTCTGGTTTATATATATATATATATGTATATTAACATATACATATTCATATTGTATTTATTTATATTTATTTATATTTGTATATTTGTATCTTCATTGCTATATACTCTTAGAACAATTTTCAGAGACACTAAATGGTTATTTTTAATGATTTTCTCCAGTTATGGTTGGTTCACTGGAGAGCAGTCCAAAGAACTCCTCATATAGCCATTCCACAGTGGAATCCCCTCTCTATGTGAAATATTTATTATATGTGACCTTTTACTATTCTACCAAAATGTCCATAATATGCTTCAAAAACCTGCAATTTTATTTGTCATAATGCAAGAAAATCTCCTAGATCTAAATTATAACAAACCCAAAGTCATCTTTAATTTTAATAAAATGAGAATTTTCTGAATAATAGCTGAGTGAATGATAGAATCACATAGAAATGAGATTTCTTGGAATGCAATAAAAGTAACACTACATTAAGCATATAGGATTTAATCAAATCAGTACTTAGGAATTATTTCTGTTAAAATAATTTTCATATGCAACTGATAGAACTCCTATGATGATAGTAGTTTAAACAAGATGGAGTCTTATTTCTTTCTCATTAAAGGAAAAATCCTAAAATAAGAAATTCAGAATAAATATATCAATTTAAAGATCATTAGTATCCTTCCAGCTTCTTGCCCCAATGTAATTATTATAACATCCAATATCAGGTCTGCTTTGCAGACAGCAGAATGAGTAAAAAGACAAGAAGACAACAGTTCCCCTTAAGGGCAGTTCCCAGAAACTGCACATGCTATTTCCTCTTGGACATACCAACTTATAAAGATAGGTGAGAAATTTTGTCTTTCTTCTGAATAGTATATACGCAAATAGTATTCAAGGAGTTATCACTGAGAAGGAGAGGAACAATTGTTGGGGGAAAACTCATGGATTCTTCATGTAAATATAGCCATCTTCAGTTAATCAGAAGAAAAGTAATTAAACGAATAATTAATGTGAACTAAAAACAAAGGAAAGACTAAATTAATATTAAAATGGAAATTATTAAAAATTATAAGAAAAAGTTTATTAAAAAGGGCTAAAATTTTGAAATCCATTAAAAAAAAGCATGAACAGAAAATATAAAAATAAAATGTTGCATTAGAAAAAAAAAACCTAAAAGAATGTTTGTTATATCCTAGTAATATCAAAATTCTTAATGAATTATAGGACTTCTAGGAAAAAAAATTCCTAAATTCTTTCAAAAAGAAAGCACTTCTAAAATGGCAGAGTAAAGACTTCAGAAAAATCAGCTGCTTAATAAAAGCAAGTAGAATTGCACAACTTTTCAAAATTTTTTTTCTGAACCCCGGAAATTAACTAAAAACTTGCAACAATCTGAGGAGAACTTATTCAATAAAAGGACTAACTTTCATATAAGAACAGAAAACTTTATAACACTTTAACTTTCTCTATTCCCAATCACCTCTCCCCTGCTCTATAATAGTTTTGAAAATCAATGGTGTCATAACCACAAATCTTGCAAAAAACAGTAGCCTAGCAGCCAATAAAACAGGCAAAGTGGGTTTGAATCTCTTCACAAAGCCTTGCCCAAGAGAATACTTACTATCTGATTTATCTGCGAATTGCCTGGAAAAGTCTTATTTATACAGCTTGTCTTTATTTGAACTGACTCACAGCTCATTTAGGAGAAAACCCATATCCCCAGGGTGTTTGTCAGAAATAATCAGCAGCGATTATTTAAAATTGCACCTGCTTGAGGCAGTGAAACAAGGATGAGCAAACATGTTAAAAAATCAGGAAAATCTAGCAACTGAGAGGTCCATCGAGAGCTTTGAAAACCTCCAATATATTCCTGGGAATATAGATGGTCACTTGCATGTCCAACGCTGTGCACATGACCATGAAAGACTTCAGAAGGCCTTAATCTCTCAGTTGGGTGTGACCTTAATGCTGAGCAAGAAGTATAGACTAAGAAAGTAGTGATATCTGCTAGAAAAATGAAAGTGTGTCCCATCATATTCACAGAGCAAAGACGGGGAGACTCATTTCTTCAAGGCATTTAAGGAAATTTTGGTTCAATCATTAGCTGAGAACTAAGCTAACTAAGCAGAGAATTCAGAGGTAGCATTTAAGAAAAATCCATTCTTCACAGAATTTTCCCTGTAAAGTCATTAAAAACAAATAGCCAAAGCAACAACACAGTAAAGTGGTGACAAATAAAGCCAAGGCATGATTTTATGATTTACAGGGTTGCCACTATTATTACAATGTCAGTTTTTATTAAGAAAAAAGTTACAAGCCATGCTAAATGAGAGAATATATATCCCCCCAAAAGTTAGTTTTTTGTAAATAATAACAAAAAATTTTCTAAATTGACCAAGAAGAAAAGAGAGAAGTTCAAATTAGTAAAACCAGTAATGTGAGACATCACTACTGACCTTACAGAAATAAAAAGGATTATAGAGTGATACTACAAAAACCTGTATTCAAACAAATTCCAGATGAAGCAAATCCCTGTTAAGATAGAAACTACTAAAACTGTCTCAAAGAACAGAAAATCTGAATAACCTGTAACAAGTAAATATATTAAATTAGTACTTAGAAACAAAACAAACAACAACAAAAACAACAAACACCTTCCTCCAAAAAAGCCGTGGATAAAATTTTTCACTTCTGAATTCTACTAAACCTTTTAAGAAGAAGTAATATCAATCCTTCAAATCCTCTATCAAATTACAAACGAGAGAAAATCATTTTCCAAATCATTCTATGAGGCACTACTACCCTGTTACCAATACCAGACAAGGTTATTACAATAAAAGAAAACTACAGAACAATATCCCTTAAGGACATAAATGCAGAAATCCTCACAAAAATATTAGCAAACAGAATCCAACACATTCAAGATTAAACAGTATGACCAAGCAAGTTTGTGTAAATAATGCAAGATTAGTTTGATATTTGAAAATTAATGAATGTACTATATCATACTGATAGAATAAAGGACAAAAACCACATGATTATCTCTAAGATAAAGAAGAAGGGTGTGACAAAATCCGACACCTCTCCATGATAAAACACTCAACAAACTTAGTAAGGAACTTCTTCGGTCTAGTAAAGGACATCTACAAAATCCCACAGATGACTTCATATTTAATGATGGAAGACTACATGCATTTCCCCTAAGGAACAATTCAAGAATGTTTGATATCATCACACATAATCAACACTGTACTGGAGGTTCTAAAGAAGGCAATTAGTCAAGAAAATAAAATAAAAGGCATCCATATTTGGAAACAAAGAATTAAATCTCTACCCATAGATGATGTTGTCTTGTCCTGTATACAGGAAATCCAAAGGCATTAATAAAGGAACTATTAAAACAAATTAATAAATTCATCAATGGGGCGCCTGGGTGGCTTAGTCGGTTAAGCGTCCGACTTTCGCTTAGGTCATGATCTCGCGGTTCGTGGGTTCGAGCCCCGCGTCGGGCTCTGTGCTGACTGCCAGCTCAGAGCCTGGAGCCTATCTCGGAGTCTGTGTCTCCCTCTCTCTCTGACTCTCCCCTGCTCACGTGTCTCTCTCTCTCTCTCTCTCTCTCTCCTAGAAATAAATAAAAATATTTTTAAATAAATAAATAAATAAATTCTTCAAGTTTGTGGAAGAAAGATATATAAACAACAAAAATCAGTTGTATTCACATACATAGCAACAAACAATTCAAAAAAGAAATTAAAGAAACATTTTCCAATTTTACCTCAAGTCAGGAAAAATAAAGCTTATTTATAATAGCATCAAAAAGAAAATATATATAGTTAGAATATGTTTAATAAAGAATTTAAAAAGTAAAATTAAATTTAGGAAAAGCGGTTCCTAGATGGCTCAGTCAGTTGAGTATCCAACTCTGGTTTTTGGTTCAGGTCATAATCCCAGGATCAAGGGACTAAGCCCTACATTGGACTCCACACTAAGCATGGGGACCTACTTAAGATTCTCTCTCTCTCTCTCTCTCTCTCTGCCTCTCTCCCTCACTTGCCCTCTCTTTATTTCTCGCTTCTCTCTCTCAAAAAAATAAAAAGATGCGTAAGACTAGTACACATAAAATCTACAAAATATTATTGAAAGAAATTAAGGAATACATGAATCAATGGGGAAACTTCCCATGTTCATGGATCCAACCTTAATATTACTAAAATGGCTACATTCATCAAGTGAATCTTTTCATTCAATGCAATTTCTATCAAAATTCCAGGTTTCTTTTTGTAGAAATTGATGAGCTATTTCTGAAATTCATATGAAAATAAAAGGGATTAGAATAACCAAAACAATCTTGAAAAAGGACAAGTTGGAAGACAATTTTTTTTTTTATTTCAAAACTTACTATAACTAATCAAGATGGTCATACTGGCATAAGAACAGACATATAGATCAATGGAATAGAACTGAAAGTCTAGAAATAAGCTCTCACATTTATGATCAGATGATTTTCAGCAAGTGTGCCCAGAGAATTCAATGGAGGAACGAATAGTCTTTTCAACAAACAGTAGTAGGACAAGCAGATCTCCATATGCAAAAGAATGAAGCTGTGTCCTTTCTTTACTCCCTAAACAAACATTAATTTAAAATGGATGATAGACAAAAGGCAAGCGATAAAACTATAAACTTCTTACAAGAAAACATAGGGAGTAAACTTTCATGAGACTGGGTTACCTATAGGCTTCTTATATATGACAGCAGAAACACAAGTGATAAAAGAAAATCAATTGAATTTTGTCAAGATTATAAAATTTTGTGCCTCAAAGGACACTACTAGGATAGAGAAAAGACAAATTATGTGGCCACTCGCCCCTCTTAACCAATGGACTTCCACTCATAGTTCATTTGGATGGCAAGACTGATGACACCACATGTGAACTGCAAGGATATGAAATACATACTTGCAAACACCAATGCTTTCTGAGTGAGCAAGAAGATGCCTGAGCAGGTGCAAGAACAGCTTGAGAGAGCCAGGAAAGGAGATTGCTTGTGGGTATTTTACAGTGATAGGTTAAGGCTGGGCTGAGAGTCCCTGTGCATGGTTTGAACGTCCCTTGAACTAAAGGAAGAATTTGGACTTTCTTATCAGCTTATTCAGGTGTGGGATGGAAGGTGAATTCAAATGGGTAGGGCTTAAAAGTTTCCAAGAGACAAACATTAACAATGGTCAGACTCATTATTAAGACCATTCACAGAGTGGGAAAAAGTATTTGTAAATCCTATAACTGATATGGGCCATGTATTTATCATATAGAAAGAACTCTTATAATTTAGTAGTAAAAAAAAGAACCCAAAGTAAAAATGGGGGAAAGATTTTAATCAACATTGTTTCCAAAGATGATATACAAATGGCTAAGTAACATGTAAAAGATGTTCAATGTCATTAGCCATAAAAGAAATGCAAATCAAAATTATAATGATACCACCCCCTAGGATAGCTAAAATAATTTTAAAAAAAAGACTGACAATAACAAATGCTGGCAAGAATATAAAGAAATTGTAACCCTCATTCATTACTGTGGGATTGTAAAGTGGTACAGCCACATTGTAAAGCAGTTTGTGAGTTCTTTACAATGTAAAGCATAGAATGACAAGACCGGCAACTCCACACATAGGTATATATCAAAGGGAAATGAAAGCATATGTCCACAAAAACACTTGCACATGGAATGTTCATAGCAGCATTGTTCACAATAGCCAAGAAATGAAAATAATACAAATGTCCAACTGACGGCTAGCTAAAATATAAAATGGACATACAAGTGAATATTATTTGGCAACAAAGAGAGTACCATAGCGAAACATGAAACAGCATGAATGAGCCCTGAAAACATTATGCTACATGAAAGAATTCAGTCACAAAAGACCACACGTTGTATCATTCCATTTATATGAAATGTCCAGAATAGGCAAATACATACACCCAGGAAGTAGATTAGTGGCTGCCTGACTAAAGCGAAGGAGGAATTAAGATTGTTAAGTGGTATAGGGGATGGTGGTCCTGGGGGTGTTGTAAATATTCTAAAATCAGATAGTGCAGATAGGTACACAACTTTGTGAACACACTAAACACTGTTCAGTTGTATACTTTAAATATGTGAATTGAATAGCTTATGAATTATATCACAATAAAATACACAGACATCCCCCACAGACACAAAATCGCTTAAACATGATGATTATGATCCTTTTTGCATTTCTTTGCAAATCTTAGAAGATACTTATTTTAATCGTTATGTTATGTTAGTAGAGAAAATTATTTGAAGAACAGAACTTTTTATAACCCAAATCAGATGAATGCTCTATTCTGCAACTTCTTATCCCTGATGCTTTGAGTTAGGCCTTCTTATTTTGCCCTTGAGGAGACCCTGTTTTTAATCATTCTTTTATCACTTTATGTATAATTATCCATTGGAAAAGGGAGCATTAAATGTGTGGAGCTGTAAAGATAATGTTCACTGTTGATGTATCTTAGAAGTAGGGTGATCATGCAGACTTGCCTGAGTCAATCATGTTTAATACCTGTGGCTCCAGTTTAGATTAGGTTATAAATACTTTGGGCTATTTTAAGGGCCCAGGATCAGGAGTCTATTTAATAAGTTATATTATTTTATAAAGATTTCCAAGCAAAACTTCCTTATAACATTTGAAGATGCATAGTTACATGGTAAAGAATAAAGAAAGGAAGTGACTACCATAAATGTCAGTGTAGTGCAGTGAGTCTCACGGAGGGGTGATTTTCTCCCATGCCCCAGTGTCATTTGGCAATATCTGGAGACATATTGGTTTGCCACAATTTGCAAGGAGGGGGTGTAGGAGGGCAGAGAGAAGGCAAGAGTGTTCTACTGACATCTAGTGGGTAGAAAAAATGATGCTTAACATTCTACGAGGCCCAGTAGGGCTCCCTTCAACAAAAACATTTTCTAGTACAAAGTATTTATAGTGCTGAGGCTTAGAAACGGAGACAAGGTTTAGATATGTAGGGGAGGGATAACATACATACATACATACACACACACATATATATGTATCTGTATATG
Organism: Hyaena hyaena; assembly: GCF_003009895.1. NCBI lineage: Eukaryota > Metazoa > Chordata > Mammalia > Carnivora > Hyaenidae > Hyaena > Hyaena hyaena. Next base: position 85,851 of record NW_024082513.1, read on the forward strand.
TGTGTGTATATGTATATACATATACATATATACAGATACATATACAGATACATATGTATATACATATATTCAGGTCATGATTCTCACAGTTTGTGAGTTCGAGTCCTGTGTCAGGCTCTGTGCTGACAGCTCAGAGCCTGGAGCCTGCTTCAGATTCTGTATCTCCCTCTTTCTGCCCTCCCCTGCTCATGCTGTCTTGTCTCTCTCAAAAATAAATTTAAGGGGCGCCTGGGTGTCTCAGTCGGTTGAGCGTCCGACTTTGGCTCAGGTCATGATCTCGCAGTTCATTGGTTCGAGCCCCGCATCAGGTTCTGTGCTGACAGCTCAGAGCGTGGAGCCTGTTTCAGATGCTATGTCTCCCTCTCTCTCTGCCACTCCCTTGCTAATGCTCTGTCTCTGTCTCAAAAATAAATAAAAACTATTAAAAAAATAAATTTAAAAAAACATTAAAAGAACTTTTTTCTTCTGATTTCTGAGTTATCTAAATTAAATAAAAATTCTCTTGTGTTAGAGAACTAAGGGTGGTGAAAACACATGTTTAAAAGCTGCTTTTCCATTGAAAAATTTTTAATTATATTTGTCTTAATTAACTTAAATGAAGATTATAAAATTTAAATACATAATTATTCACTTGTTAATGATGAAACAAAACTATACTATTTTAGAAAATTCTTATTCACCATTAGTAACTTTTTTTTTAATATAGTTTATTGTCAAGTTGGTTTCCATATAACACCCAGTGCTCATCCCAACAAGTGCCCTTCCCCATGCCAACAGCCCCTTTCCCCTCCCCCCCCATCAGTCCTCAGTTTGTTCTCAGTATTCAAGAGTCTCTCATGGTTGCCTCCCTCCCTCTCCCCCAACTGTTTTTCCCCCTTCCCCTCCCCTATGGTCCTGTTAAGTTTCTCCAGTTCCACATGAGTGAAAACATGGTATCTTTCTCTGCCTGACATATTTCACTTAGGATAATACCCTTGAGTTCCATCCATGTTGCTACAAATGGCAGATTTCATTCTTTTTCATTGCCATGTAGTATTCCATTGTATATATAAACTGCATTTTCTTGATCCATTCATCAGTTGGACACTTAGGCTCTTTCCATATTTGGCTATTAGCATATTCTTATCGATGTTTGTGATTGTCTTATGTATTTGGGTGTTTCTGAATTCAGTGCATAGACATTTATACTTGTTAGCTCTTCCTGATGGATAGACCCTGAAATTATTATATAATGCCCTTCTTTGCCTTTAAAATAAAAAATAAAGTCCAGTTTGTCTGATATAAATATGGCTACTCCAGCTTTCTTTTTGATGTCCAGTAGCATGATAGATGTTTTCCCATCTCCTCACTTTCAATCTGAATGTGTCCTCAGGTCTAAAATGGGTCTCTTGTAAACAGCAAATAGATGGATCTAATCTTTTTAATCCATTCTGCTACTCTGTCTTTTGATTGGAGCATTTAGTCCATTTACATTCAGTGTTATTATTGAAAAATACAGGTTTAGAGTTATTGTGTTCTCTGTTAGATTCATGCTTGTAGTGGTGTCTCTGGGACTTTTGTGTTCCTTGCAACATTTCCCTCATAGGATCTCTTGTAGGGCTGGTTTAGTGATGATGAATTCCTCCATTTTTTGTTGGGATAAACCTTGATCTCTCCTTCAATTCGGAATGATAGGCTTGCTGGATAAAGGCTTCTTGGCTGTATATTTTTCCTGTTCATCACACTGAAGATTTCCTGCCATTCCTTTCTGGCCTTCCAAGTGTCAGTAGATAGGTCTGCTACTACCCTGATATGTCTCCCTTTGTATGTTGGGGCCCTTTTATCCCTAACTGCTTTCAGAATTCTCTCTTTGTTCTTGTATTTTGCCAGTTTCACTGTATGTCGTGCAGATCGATTCAGTTTACATCTGTGGGGAGTTCTCTGTGCCTCTTGGATTTCAATATCTGTTTCCTTTCCCAGGTTGGGGAAGTTCTCAGGTATTATTTGTTCAAGTACACCTTCTGCTCCTTTCTCTCTCTCTCCTTCTGGAATTCCTATGATATGGATATTCTTCCGTTTGATTGTATCACTCAGCTTTCGAACTCTCCTTTCATGTTCCTGGACCAATTTCTCTCTCTTTTTCTCGGCTTCCTCTTTCTCTATAATTGTATCTTCTAATTCACGTATTTTTTCTGCCTTTTCAATCCGTGCAGTAGCCAACGCCTCCATTTTATTTTGTGTTGCATTTTTTAGTTCATCAGTATTTGCAACAATAATGGCTCGGATGTCATCCAAGCCCTTTTGAAGCCCAATGAGTAATTTTATGAGTATTATTCTAAATTCTTGTTCAGTTATGTTGCTTAGATCGGTTTTGAGCAGTTCTCTAGCTGTTATTTCTCCCTCGAATTTCTTTAGAGGAGAGTTCTTCCGTTTTGTCATTTTGGCTAGCTTTCTTTCTCGTTAGTTTTAAAAGCTTGTGATGTGTTCTGCCCCTGTGAGTGCTGCTATATTAATATTAAAGGAGGCTCATACACTGTCCAGGGCCTGGCCGTTCAGGAAGTCTTCTTTGAAGGGTGTCCCTTGGTCTCTCTTGTGACTTTGGTTTTATTTCTCTACTCGTAGTGATGTTTTGAACTCTCCACGATGTGCACTTTAGGTTTGTTCCTTGAAGTAGCCTGTGCCACAGGTGCAGAGGAGGCGGGCCGTCTCCCGTGCCTCACGCCCTCACTCCGTGCGTTGTTAATGATGCCACCCAACTTACAATCCCACAAGCCAAGGCACTTCAGGGCAGGGAACTGGTTCCTCCTGATGCCGACCGCATCCCTGGGGTACCACCTAACCTGGAGGGAACTTCCACTGTCCAGTGCCAGAACGAGGCCACCAGTCCAAGGAAAGCCCCACAGTTAGAGGTGGGATATCTCTCTGAAAGCCCTGCTTCTCCGCGAGCGCAGACGGGAAAGCTCACCATTAGTAACTTTTAAAGTTCAGTACTAATTACTGAATTGGAATCACAATTTATTCTTGTATTATCTTGATTTTATTTCTTGGCATCCTCAAAAATATGCATATCCCTTCCTTAAAAATAACTGCTTTGTTATATAGGAAATTGGTTTAAGTGTTACCCTAGATATTCAAGAAAAAAACAAAGACAAAGGAAACTTTTAGGTAAAATGTCACAGGAGCACCTGCGTGGCTCAGTTGGTTGAGCCCTGACAACTCAGGTCTTCATCTCATGGCTCATAGGTTTGAACCCTGCATCTAGGTCTGTGCTGACAGCTCAGAGCCTGGAGCCTGCTTCGGATTCTGTGTCTCCCTCTCTCACTACCCCTCTCTCACTCATGTTTGCTCCCCCCCAGTCTCTCAAAAATAAACAGAAATTTTTAAAAAATGGCACAAGTCAAAATGAGAATGTTATGCAATAGCTACTCTCCTTTCTGATTCTTTGTCCAGAGAACCAGTAAAACATTGGGGTGAAAATAGACCAATATGTGTGAAATTTAAACTCAAGGTCATGAAGTTAAGTAAAACAAACAAAATCCACATGGGATTTATTAATTTCTAATTTTGAATCTTCTATCCAGTGGATACTACTTTACTTTAAAAGTTCAAAATTAGAAACATCAAGGTATCTAAATATTCTTGGGGAAAGAATTAACATTTTTAATCAATTTAAGTCAACCATTGAGTAATTGATTAGAATAGTTCAGTTAACTTTGTTCACTCTACTATTAGGACAGTGGTGGGGGTGGGGGTCAATCTCTTAAATTAAGGTCTATCCTATCAGGGATACCCACCCACAAGCAAAAGAAAAGGTTGACCAATTTCTTGGTCAGCTGCATAATGGCCTTTTTCCTTCTCTGGAGAAGGAAATCTGAGTTAATAGAAGTAAGCTACTCTTCTTGGAGTTAATAATACCTTTTGCTAAACAAATTAAGTTACATTTATTCCTTTCTGTTTATTAGACAAATAGGAACTCAGAGATAAGCTTAATTTTTCCCTTTGCACTTCCTCAAATAAACTCAGCAGCTTTCAATAAATATTTTAGCAATCAGTGTAAATCATCTGTAAAAAGAAAGTCCAATGTACATGACAAATAAAATAAAGCTACTACATATTGTTACTAAATGGTAATCACGGTCAGGGAAGTATCTTGTTGATTTTTCTCACTCTTATATCCCCCAAAGGCCCGGAGCATAGTATGTACTCAATAATGATATCCAGAATGAAGTAATCAACAGTGCTTAGATAGAGGAACCCTTGAGGAACCTGTAGGTGTTCATAATTTGGAAACAATTAATAGGAATCATCAGTTTGCTTAAATGCACTTAATGTATAGATGGCTGGCTGGTTAGAGTTTGACCTGATTCCAGCAGAAAATTAAGTCTCCTCAGCCAGGTTTGCTGGAGAGAAGAGGTCAGTGTGAGGAGTCTATGGAGATTTTAATTCGATGCACGTCACATGTTTGCTGCCTGGAAAGAGAGCTGTCCTCTCTGGGCAGGGGAGCACTAAGAACTCCCACAGGCTATTCTTGTTCAAGGACAGAAACTGAGATGGGACTATCCAAGTTTTAACCTATGATCATAGGGCAATGACACAGGAGTCAGTCTGGACACATCAGAAGTCTGGAACTATGCCATTAACTTTGGCCAAATGACACTGCAAGCCTTTGAGTCTTAATGTTCTCTCTCTAAAAAAAAATTTTTTTATGTTTTATTTATTTCTGAGAGAGAGAGAGAGAGACAGACAGACAGACAGCGTGAGCAGGGGAGGGTCAGAGAGAGAGGGAGATATATCTCACGAACCATGAGATCATGACCTGAACTGAAGTCAGACCCTTAACTGACTGAGCCACCCAGGTGCCCCTGTTCTGTCTTTTTAAACTGAACAGGATCCGGGGCACCTGGGTGGCTCAGTCAGTTAAGGGTCTGACTTCAGCTCAGGTCATGATCTCATCGTTTGTGGTTTCCAGCCCCGCGTCAGGCTCTGTGCTGACAGCTCAGAGCCTGGAGCCTGCTTCAGATTCTGTGTCTCCTTGCTCTGCCCCTCTGTCTCTCTCAAAAGTGAATAAACATTAGAAAAAAAATTTTAAGTGGACAGGATCAAGGTGGTCATTATGATGGAGTGGCAGAGGTGGGGAAAAAATGGGAAGATAACATTTTGGTTTGGGGAAATAGAATAATTTGTGGTTTACTGCAATATTTGTGTGGGCAATGGATACTCTACCATACTTGTTACAGCACAACAAAGGTTTATATGAAGGCAAAAGTAGACTATAGGCTACTTGGAAATAAGAGAATTGAAGTTTAGCTTAAACATGTAAATTTTCTAATGTTATATTGATAAACGGTAAGTGTTTTTAATTTTTTAATATTTATTTTTGAGAGAGAGAGAGAGAGCGAGCGAGCAGGTGAGGAGCAGAGCGAGAGGGAGACAAAATCCAAAAGAAGGCTCCAGGCTCTGATCTGTCAGCACAGAGCCCTACGCAAGGCTCAAACTTATGAATTGTTAGATCATGACCTGAGCCAAAGTCGAATGCTTAACTGACTGAGCCACCCATGTGCCCCAAATAATAAATATTTTTAAAAATATTATTGGTTTGTTTTGATTTTAGTGAATTCTGTGTTCTTATTTATTTCCATTACAAAAGCAAGGGTATCATCATTAGAGTAATACTTCTACATACTGTCAAAGCTTTTAACTCAATACTCACAATATTAATCATTTTGCTATGCTAAAAAACCAAATCACCCAAGTAAAAATATTAAGTTAAAATGTAACACTGCAATAGAATCTAGAATATTTGCTTCACTCTACACTATTTTCCACCAAAGTAAAAAGATGACCGTTTTAATTTTGCCTCTTATTGGCCAGCCTTTTTATGTTTATCATGTTTTCTTTTACAATGAAAACAAATACGTTGTTTGAGAATGTTATCCTTTGTGGCAGTAATGGGTCGTTTCCAAACATAGTAACCCAACAACATCTGTACATCAGTAGTTGGCCGATGTGTGCTTATAATGGAGAATGGAATGTCAAATAACTAAGTAACAAAGATAGTCATTCTCCTTTCTTATAGGATATAGATCTGTCAGCACCTAGCTAATATCAGAGTATATATAATAGCAGATTATGTCTATATTCCTCAGAAAGATCCTCAGTGCTTCCTGGAGACAAATAAGGACCAAAGATCCTCCATTATTTGTTGGGCATGGCAAATTACAAATAGAATCTCACCAGGTTCCGTAATGAGCAGTTGGCTCAATTCTGATAAGTGAACCATTAATAAATTAGAAAATATATGTATCTGTTTCATCTGTACTATAAACTCAGTAATTATAATCTATAAATTTAATTGTATCCATTATTTATTATGAGTCTACAGGAATAAATTACATATGGCTTAATAACAACAGAACACATATCCTAGACATGAATAAAGTCTTATGGGTTTACCTGGTATTTACTTTTTTTATGTGCAGTGATTTTTTTATGTGTGGTTAATATGAATTTTACTTTTGGTTAAGCATATCATTTCTGTGATACATGTGCAAGAAACAACAGAAGATGAAAAAAACTGTACTTCCCAGTAGGTTATATTGTTCTTTCTGAGGACCTCCATAATCCCTTTTTCTCTGGTGGTAGGAGTTTAAAGTCAGTGAATGTCAGAAGCTAGTCTACCTACTAAAACCTGCTAAATCTATGTCAGTCTACATCAATCCTTTCTTTTTCTGCACATTTCCTCAGAATTATTGATATGGCCACAAAGCAGCTAATGAAATATGTATAACAGGTTTCCTTTCACTTTACTTTGGATTATAAATCCATTTTGAGAATAGAAATCCATTTTATATTTCTAACCTATTCCCAACAACAGTATACATAATATAGATAATAAGTTTGTAAAAATCCTTCATACCAAGGCAAATTTGATAAAAACGTTAAAGCTATTGCAACACCAGAGATTAAAGAGAAAATGATTCACCCAAACTGTGCAAGGATATTATTTAATACACGGAATTATTTGCCTGTGAAAAACTTGTTATTATGCACAGAGAAGCAATCTTTTGCCTCCCTCTGATCACTGAATCACAAAAGTATTGCACTTTGCCAGAATTCACAATGGCAAGTTTTGAGTTTCCATCTATTCTGAATTTGGGCCTTTAACTTTCTCAAATATCAATTATTTTCCCTGACACTTAAAGAAAGAAAGCTATTTAAAAAAAATTATCACCTATATGTTCCAGGTCCACTGGATTAAGAATTTGAGCCCAATAACAATAATCTCAATATTTTCACTTCTCTACTGTAATGCAAGCAACAATATGGCAGAGATCTTTTCAATTTCATTCTCTACTATATCCATGAAACCAAAACCAGAGTAGGAAAGCTCAATGAACAGTTTTTAATAAGTCAAAGTAGAAAGGCAAATTATCAAAAGACTAAGAGCGTGGGTCCTCAGGTCAGACATTCCAGAATAATCTACCCAGTGAAAATCTGATCACATTACTAGTTATCAATCTTGCCTTGCCTCAATTTCTTTATCAATAAACCTTGGGTAATAATAGTAAAACTTTCATGGGGTTATTATGAGGACTGAATAAAGAGTTCTAAGAAAAGTGCTTAGAAGAGCACTTTGTACATATTATACATGCACTCAACAAATGTCAGGACTTATTATATTAAATATAAGAAATTTGAACTTCAGAGAATGCTTTTAATGTTTATTTGAAAAAAAACTAGAGAGAGAAAGAGTGAGAGCGAGAGCAAGCACACACGTGTGTGCAAGGAAGGGGAAGAGAGAGAGGGAGAGAAACAATCCCAAGCAGGGTCCACACTCAGCTCAGAGCCTGATGCAGGGCTCGATCTCACAAACCGTGAGATCATGACATGGGCGGAAATCAAGAGTCAGACACTTAACTGACTGAGCCACCCAGGTACCCTGTGAAATTCAGAGGTTTAAAAAAGTCTTTTTTTTTAATGTTTTTATTTATTTTTGAGAGAGAGACAGAGCAAGTGGGAGAGGGGCAGAGAGAGAGAGAGGAAGACACAGAATTTGAATCAGGCTTCAGGCTCTGAGCTGTCAGCACAGAGCCTGATGCAGGACTCAGACTCATGAGCCGAGAGATCATGACCTGAGAGGAAGTTAGACGCTTAACCAATTGAGCCACCCAAGCATCCCTAAAATTTTTTTTACCCAAAATTATATGACTGGTAACAGAAGAAAATTCTAATTTAAGCGCTCCCTAAACTTTGTTGACAATCCAGGACATTATGGTATTTTATGGAGAATATAGTTTCTAGAAGTAATACATTAATAGAAAGAGAAAAGCAATTGTTTTTATGAGTAGAACATACATCGATACTGTTAATAGTAACTTTGTACAACTTGGACTTAAGATTCAACTTTGAGAGAATTTCAGAGAATGAGAATTGCCTTAAAAGCATGAATTAGATAATTGTGCGAGGCAGAGTGCACATCGCTTGAGGTAGGTAGCCCTGGTTGGTAAAGGAGGCCATCAATGACTTCTCAGTGATGCTGAGATGGCTTCTGATAGCCTTGGTAAGTGATTTGTCTTCTAGAGCCTCTATGGAAAATAATCCTCTAGAAAGGTTTCTGGGCTCACCTCATACACACACTTCAGTATTTACATCTAAGCCTTTGTACTACCTTTTTTTTTTTTTTTTTTTTTTTACCATATGCCAGGCCAACATTTTCACTTTGTTCACTTGGGATATCACTTTCTTGAATCTTTTAAGAAGTTCCCTAGAATGAAGCTTGCCCCATCCCTAGGTTCTTGGGAGAGTGTTAAATCCATGTCCTGAGAAAGTGCCCAAGCCAGTGAATTTTTTTTTAATTCTTTGTTATTTATTTATTTTGAGAGAGACGGAGTCAGAGAGGGCAGGGGAGGGGCAGAGAGAGAGAGAGAGAGGGAGATAGATCATCTCAAGCAGACAGTGCAAAGAGCCCAACTTGGGGCTAAGTTCACAAAACCAGAGATCATGACCTGAGCTGAAATCAAGAGTCAGATGCCTAACCAGATGAGCCATCCAGGCCTTTCCCCAGCCAGTGAGTTTTTAAGTTAAATATTTTACTAAACATTCTGGTTAATGCTTTCATTGATTCTTAAGACTTACATCTCTGCTGAATTATCCCGGAGTGATGCCAGCCAGGATGCTGCACACTATTTACTACAATCTGGTCTGAGAAAACCACTCAATATGGCTCCTCGTTGTCAATAAAGGGGGAGTTCAACACTAATGTATTTTTAAGGATGTGTTTCATTGCTGATGTAAGACTTCCTGTGAGCTTCTCTAGTGACACTTCCTTAACTTTGTGTAATGGACGTCTGCACCTCTTACCTCTCTGTTCCTGAATTATGTGAAGGCCATTTATTTCAAATACAAGATTGAATCTTTCACTGTGTCTCAGTTATCTACTGCTGAGTAACAAATTACCCCAAAACCTTGCAAATTTAAGCCACAAACATTTATCGTTCCTTTTGCAAGAAAGGTAGCACAAGTTTGCAACTGAATATGTTTCTCAGCCTGCCTTCCAGGGACCAGTGCCCCCCTTTCATTTGGCACTATCCTCTCTCTCAGTTCAAGTTTACAGTGTTCCTACTGCTATAATTTTCCAAAGAACTTTGTGGCCTTTTACAAATCTTGCTGTGTTTACTCTGACAAAATACACACCTTCAAACCCCTGAAAGGCATGGAGTTTTTATTTAATTTAGCAATGTTCTTTCAGGAATTATAAACACTTCTATTTATACATTTATGAATCCATTTTAGAATTCTGTTGGTTCCTCATTGAGGAGTTAAAGAAACTTTGGAATCATGCTCACTCAAAATAGTAAAAGAATCAAGATTTTAACTATTTTGAAAATGATACAGGGGCACCTCGGTGGCTTAGTTGGTTAAGCATCCGACTTCAGCTCAGGTCATGGTCTCACAGTTTGTGGGTTCGAGCCCCGCATCAGGCTGTGCTGACAGCTAGCTCAGAACCTGGAGCCTGCTTCAGATTCTGTGTCTCCTTCTCTCTCTGATCCTCCCTTGCTCATGCTTGCTCTCTCTCTCTCTCTCAGAAATAAATAAAGCATTAAAAATTTAAATAAAAGAAAATGATACTTTTAGAATAGACTAAGTCAGAACACATAAGGTTTCTGTTAACATAAATTTTTTGGTGATGGTGATGAGAGGTCATGGTGTCCTTTTTATTTTGCAATTATGTTTTCATAAAGTATACAGGTGACATATAGGTATAAGTGTAACTGGGACATGATATCCATCACATATATATGTATATATGATGAATAACATATATTATGAATAATCTGACTTCAATCTGGCTGGCTAAGCAGGTTCTCTTTCTTTTGACAAAATCTTGTGAAATTCTTCAGTTGAAAAGAGCGGATGGGGGCGCCCAAGTGGTTCAGCCAATTAAACGTACCATCAGACTCTTGATTTCATCTCAGGTCATGATCTCAGGGATAATGAGATCAAGTCCTGAGTCCAGCTCTGCGCTAATAGCACCGAGTGTGCTTGGGATTTTCTGCCTTTTCTGCCCCTCCCCCACCTGCACTCTCTTTCTCCGTGCCCCTCTCTTTCAAAATAAATATTTAAAAAAAGAAAAGAGTGGATAGAAGAGTAGAACTGTCTCCTGCTGGAAACTTTATTTAAATATCCTATTTACTGTAGTGTGTAGTTGAGGATTCAACTTTCCTTGTGAGGAATTGAAAGTAAATAAAAATATTTCTTTTACTTTTAACAATTTAAAGTTCACACGAAGGAGGAACCTTGTTATCCTAAACAAAGAGGCCACCGATTCCATAATAAGCAGATGAAATAGCTTACTTGTCTGGAGCAAGAGCTATTTAGAAATGAGAAATCAAATTTGATCACTGCCATACTGACCGAAGTCCCCTCTAATTTCAGGTATTCAGAGCACAGAAAACTATAATAAACTTTGATTTTATGCTTTTTTTTAAAGTGATATCTGGGGAATAAAAAACTATTGGTTCATTTTTATGGTATATTCTGTGCCCTGAAAGGATGCAGCTCTCAACCTCCCTGACAAAGAATGATATTGAAAGAAGTCACATGTTGAATTCATTTTGACAAATGGTAATTTGCTGAAACAGAAATCTCAATAAAAGAAAGCTTTCTGCAGAACGAGTTTCTTCTCCTAATTTTAAAATAGGGGGGATGGCCAGGTGCCATGATTTATATAGTTCACATAACTTATGTCCGCTTTATTGTCTATTTTCTTGGAAACCTAGCCCAAAAAATTTATTTAAGGAATTCAGGAAAATTTAAGCATACCTAGTGTTTTGACATCCTTTATGCCTGATTGCCCTTCAGTCATGTTCTAGCTCCTGAGTTGTATACACCCTTTAATCCAGTGTAATAAATCATGAAATGATTTTTCTCAGCGATACAAAAGAGACATTACTTGAAATGCTGGCATGGCATTGGAATGGTGGGGAAGGCTGATGCAATTATCTAGAAGTCCTGTTTATTCCTTCTTCATTCCTCTCCACCTGAGGACAAAATTATTATTCAGCACAGGGAGCTCTAGCATTGCATCAAGAGTGAGATTAGAAAGTACTGATTTATAAGGAGAATTATAGCCAGAATAAGAAATTCAGATAAGCAAATGGCTTAAGGGCTTTATTTTATTTCCTCTCTTTTTAAAAACTCCACCCTGGCCCTTGCTATGCATATTTAAGTTACATAATAATTAATATTAAGATTTTTACTATTTATGTGTGTCTTCACTCCCACCCAAATATATAACTTTGTATTCGATTGCTGTTTCATCTCCGAAACAAGGGAATTCTAACAGGTAGGCGTATAAATCATGCTGGTGCATGATTAATGTGCCACAGAACATTGGGTCCCATGTCCTGGGAGGAAAATGAATAGCCTTTGAAGGGTACAACATTCTTATAGTCTGTAGCAAATGGTAAGAGGCGGAAGTCCTTATCTGGTAGTTCTCACCTTCCCAATATAAGGAAAGTGTACGGGGCTTCCACTGAGACACCTGAATTCCAATTTATTTGATTTATTTTTTTAAATATACAATTAAATCCATATCCACAGGTTGGAATCCACAGAAGCAAAATGACAAACAACTCTTGCTTTTATATGTCCCCCATCCTATTCAATGTTCCTGGACCTTTCTTGTCTTCTAGGCCACATGGTATGAGATGCAGAATAATTTCTTAGTTAGCAAAGCAGTGCTGTGTTACCTATAGGTCAATTTCGGATTGGAAAAAATCGAAGTATTTTGTATTGTCCGTAATGCAATCTGTTGAAAGAGACAGACGGTACGGCAGGTGTAGGAGGTCATAAAATGGACACATGCAGACTTCCTGTGCATACTAATTATGACACAAAAGTCAAAAATCAAAAGAATAGTTGGGCAAGAGTTTAATATGCCTGAGCATTTTAGAAATTATAGTAATTTAATCCCGGTAAGCAGGAAGCTCTATCAGTCTATTGTACAACACTTTAGCAAAGCGATAAGTATGTGAGCCTCTGTTCTCCAGACAAATTATATTTCCTCTAGTGTATCTTTTAATCCTTTTGATAAGATTATCCCCAAATTCTTTGAAGTTAGTTCTTCTTTTATAAAGAGGATCTGGATTAGTGGCATGGATTACTTCCTTCCAGTAGGCCCACTACCCTTCCACAAAGGGAGGAACACATTTAAAACATTCTTTAAAGGTTTACCGTAACTAACTAATCTACTTAAATTATTCAGAGGTGTCCAAAATTTTGTGACATTTTAATAAGAAATGGTATATGTTATAATTTTAAAAGACGTTGGTGAAATCTGTAGATATGTCTTCCATTATGTTTCAAGCCTATTAAACTTTTCAAACCTATTAAACTTTTCCAAACTTTTCTAGAGTTACATAAAAGCTCTATTGCATTTGAGCTGTTTTTTTCAAATGTACATTGATAATCCAAGATTTTAAAAAACTATTTACTTGCAATAAAAACATTGTAAAATGTCACTAGATGCACCATAAATTTAACTTGTAAGTTATTATAGTTTTCAGGGTGTATGCAAACAGTAACCCTAGTGCCTGTATCTGAATCTTGTTAATAAATACCTACTAGGATGTCATGGCTATTCTTTAGTGAATATGAAGGGTGAGCTCTGAAATATGAAAACCACTGAATTTAGAATAAGTGAATCTTCGAGATCATTGGGTCCAACCTCCTTAATTTGAACAAAGTTTAAAGTGGCAAAGGCATAGGCTACTTATCACTCATTTTTGGCATATTCAGCCCTGGAAACAAAGGTAAACTCCCTCACTTCCTAAAAGTAATGGTCATATACGTTGCAAGTAATTTTGATATGACAGGTGTGCCATTCATATTTTGATCTCATAGCAGGTATGCTGATTCATACTTCCACTGACTAACATTGCATGACATACTAATCTAAATGACAGGCATCCTGAATCGCCTTGTGTGCATGAAAAGAAACCTAGACTTAAGAGATTTATAAACCTGAGCTAGTGTTGACATTATTAAATCTAGAACATAGGAAGCTCTGAAAGACAAGCAAACTGATCTTGCATTTGTCTTGTTAACTCTGAAATATCAAGATAAGGCACCAGGAGTCTTATTTGCATTAAGACCTGTAAGTCTTATGATGAGAGTGGGAGTGGGGAAACTAAGGCACACCGGGATGTGAGAAATGAAGATGGGACATAAATCATGAAGTTTAGGATTCTGTGATAAAAGAGGATTAAAACATTTTTAGTTCTTCATAAAGAAGCTTTAAGGCTATAGGGAATTTTCCCATGGTTAGGCAGAAGTGGAAAGGCACTAGAAAGTTCTGGAAGAAAGTAAAATAAGTAATACTTATTTAAGGCCCACTACACATCAGATCTAAGGCCAGATTGTTTACATTAAAATATTTCCTTGACTCCTCACAACAATCCTATGAGGTAGATACTTTTATCTGATTGTGTGAATTTGCGTTCCCTTGGGAATGCCACGCATGGAATAGAAGTTCAACATATATTTGTTAGCAGGTAGGAAAGATTTCTACTTCAAACCCAATAGAGCTCAAAGCAGCTATTCCTACACAACAGTGATAAAGTGCACAATTTCTAGTGCCAGACTACCTGGGTTCCATGCTGGCTTAACAGTTGCATGACGGTGAAGGAACCTCCTCTGAGCCTTAGCTTCCTTGTCTGTAAGATGGGACTGAGATAGCTGGGGTGAAAGGTAAATGATGTAATGTGCATACAAATCGGGCACTGTGCCCGGCACACAGCGAGATCTCAGTCCGCAGCTATTGCTAGTATTATAAATCCCACCAGCAGAGGGTGCAATCCACCTGTGAAAGCAGGGTTCTAAAGAGTCCCAGAGGCCACAAACCCTCAGAAGGCCAACAAGAAAGGCTACATGGTGGAAAAAGACTATTTCCTCTAGGAGAAAAAATTACTATGGCTCTCAGCAAAGAGTTTGAATATTGGACCAAAAAATGAGAACAAGATCTGGAAACCACAGAAACACTGTTGCCTGGCCAGGCCAGCACCCCTGACAGTGAGTGAGACCTGGACAGCTACAATGTGAGGAGGCTGGGAGGGCCTGACTGACAGTCTATCCAGTTCATTCCCAAACTTCCCTGTGTGGGGGGAGAGCGAAAGGCTGGAGGAGGTGGGCAAATAATAATGATAATAATTATCATGAGCTTTGCAATCCCAACAAAAAGTTTAGGAGTTCTAAGAAAACTGAGACACAAGGTAGTTAGGCAACTTTCCCAAGGACTCAAAGTAAAAACCAGTGAAATCCAACATTCTTACTCATTACATGTTTCTGTAGAAAAGTCTGCAACAATCCAAGCATGTCTGGACAACAGGTCCCAGAGTTTTGTTTTCTCTCCTCCTTCTCCTCCTCCTCCTTCTTATCATTCATCTAGCCCCCACACACCATCTTAGGTCACAGATGTTCTAAGTCCCAATGAAAGAGCATCTTGGTCACTACCAGACTTGGTCCTGTGTGTGAGTAAGGGAGAGCAAGAAAACACGGGAATCCAGAAACAGGAGCTAGAGCCCATGAAGACAAACAGAAACTCGTGAGCCGTTGCCTCAGAACTCGGTGGAAGTACAGAAGCTGGGACATGTTTAATATCCACATTTGGTCTAGGAGCCAGAGAAACGGACTTAGGTGGGACACTTGCAGGTCTAGCTGGGATGTCACAACAATGAGGTGAATCTGCAAGTACGTGCCAAGTGGCTATAGCTATATTTCTGCCCTCCAGATGTCTCAGAAGAATCCCTCATGTGGCCCACCCTAACCAGAAACACACAGGAAAGACGGATCTTGGAAATGCAGGTCAGCCTAGTCAAAGTAACACAAGAGAAAGCAGCCTTCTTCAACTGCTTTCCAATTTGCCACATGTAGACAACTATTTAAACAATACTTAATCTCCAAATAAAGAACAAAGTGACACTCCTGCCTAACAAACAGGATATCCCAGGTGCTATCAAAAGCAAGCAAACCTGGAAAAACCTGTCCAGAAAGCCAGCATGAGGAGCTCTACACACTGTCTCCCCAGGAAAAGCAACTATAATTGGTGAAAAATTATTTAAAAAACCACAGGTAAGTCTCAGAAACTGTTCTAAAGACATAAATCGAATGAAGAAATCTTTATTCAAGAAAATCTATTACCTCTTAGTAAGAACAGCAAGTCTGTGGCACCATAGCCATGACCTTATCCCCATTATAGCTCAACTAGTGGAAGATCACTCCAGCAGACTGTGACCAAGAAGAGAGTACACTCTTGTCCCTGAGCTCCAGGACTATGTATCTCCCCATGAGAGGTAAGCCTAGTATTTCCCACCCCCACCCTCCAGCCTATGTTGGAAAAGCGAAAGTTCAGATGAGTGCAAGTGAGGGGCTGGGGCTCTCTATATAGCCCACACTCCTAGGTCTCTGGCTCTAGCTTGGGCATAGAAGGCTAAGAATCCTGGGGTCTCCATCATCCTCATCCCAGCTCATTTGATAAGTAAAACCTCCAAACTAGGAAAGGCACACTTCCACAAAACTAGAAATTACAAACCCTATCCAGTGTCCTGCCCATCACAAAGAAGATCACACCAGGAAAAGTAGGTCACTGTCCCAGCTCTAGAACAGTGGCTCTGAGTTTTGCACAGAGAAGTAGGACATAAGAACACAGCACACTGAGGGTCTCTACAAAGTACGTGATTTACAGAGTATGGGAAGATTCAAGACTAAGGGGCCCCTTGGGGCGCCTGGGTGGCTCAGTCGGTTAAGCATCCGACTTTGGCTCAGGTCATGATCTCACAGTCCGTGGGCTAAAGCCCTGTGTTGGGCTCTATGTTGACAGCTCAGAGCCTGGAGCCTGCTTCAGATTGTGTGTGTGTGTGCGTGTGTGTGTGTGTGTGTATGTCCCTCCCTCCCCTGCTTGCTCTCTGTCTCTCAAAATAAAATAAAGACATAAAAAAAATTTTTTTTAAGTCTAAGGGTCCTCTTAAGAACAATGGAGATTTTGGTGATAAGCAATTAATAGAAAGATGATAGCTCTGTCAGAGCCAGAAGTGAAGCTATAGGACAGCTAATTTACCATTAAAAAACAAAACAAAACAAAACAAAACATGGAAAGTGGTAACAAGATGTTCTATAATTCTACAGATGGTAATTTTGGCAGAAACATGGAGGACATCTAAAGCAAAACCATATCCAAAGTATCTATTCCAGTAAGAACAAAACACCATCTATTACGGAAGCAGTCCTGAGCAATCAATCTGCCAACATATAGCTTGTTGATCCCCCAGGGGAATAGGGACATATCAGGGTTCAGTGTTGATCTTGTTTGTTGACAGATTGAGCACTCAGCAGTGACTGCGGTCAGACTGGCCTTGGTGAATGGAAAAGCACACATAACCTTTATACTGTCACCATGGCCACTTTGTTTATGAGCCCATTAGACAACAGGGTAGGAGGCTGACTTGTATCTACCAAATAAATCTTTCCATCCTGATTATGAAAATCCTTCTGTTGAGGTCACCATTTGATGAATGTTCACATAGGACACAAATATCTCCATTCTATGCCCATTTAACCGTCTGGCTAAAAAATTAGCCACAGTGTATGATTTGCAATCAACCCATACTATTTGACCATCTCTTCTTTCAAACTAAATAAACCACCAGGTAAACACCCTGGAGTTCTACCCACTGGAAGAGTTTCCCTTTACCCCTCTCCTTGAAGGCCCTTCCAAAGTGGGGTGCAGGGCCATAGGCATTTTTGGATTGTTCCTGCATTTTCCTTCCTCAGGCAAATAACTGATCACAGAAAACTCCACGAGAAGGCTTAAATACAAGATGAGGGAGAGAAGACAATCTATCAGAAGTAAGGGCCATTTTGGTGAACCTTCTCATGCAAGTTTCTTGTACCTCCAGGACTTGGTTGCATTTTATTACGGTGTCTTTGTGTGCACGCCTGACTTTATGGATGGTGTGCTACACCACAGCCAGTTCATAATGGACAGCTTAGATCACATGATAACTTAGCAGGCCATGGCGAGGTGTTCAGTTTCTTCTAAGGTTAAGGTCCAGAAGCAAGCCAGAAGCTGTTTTCAAGTTCACAAATAGAGACTATAGCAGAGGTTTGTTTTTTTTTCTTTACAGAAAATGACCTGCCTTTGCTTCAAAATCCTAAGTGCTGTGTTGTAAGTCACCTTTAGCCAACCAAATAGCCTTCCTACCTGTCATGGACATTTCAAGCATCATCAGACTTGCCGATTCATACGGTCCACGTGGCCAAGCAGCTTGCACAGCAGCCAGACTTGTTGTGGGTCTTGTCTTCTCTGGGTATCACTCAAAATGGCAACTTATTGGGTCACTTAATGATTGTGTCAGAGTGACATACACAAGTGAATTGTGTACTGTCTTTGAAATCCAGAAATGACTCTGAATATTATCCTTTCTTAGTGGCTGCACGGGTCATATGCAGTAACTTGCACTTCATACTGTATGGCTGCCATGCAACTGGATACCCAGAACTCCCACCCTGCAATTTTTAATTTTTGTGGGATTTATTTCTAACCACCCATCATTCAATTATCTTACCAATGTCTAGTTACTACTAGACTACTTCCTGCACACCTGGCCACAGCAAAATAATATAATCAGCATAATAAAAGAACAGATTATACTGTGAGAGGAAACTGATCAAACGTGGCAAAGATTATAACACAGGGCTAAAGAGTTCATATAGCCCTGGGGTAGGAGAGCGGAAGTATACTGCTTGCCTAGCCAGTTACAATTTCACTACTTCTTGTGGATTGTGTGCAGATCAGTGGCTGCCTACCAGGTAGCAATTAAACCACAACTGCTACTACTTTCAAGTCCCTGATGGTGCCCCTAATGTCCCTAATCCTTCTGGGAATGTGGCATGTCTCTTGGTTTGCTATTTTTGTAGGTAGAGACAGATACTGTGAATTCTCTCGCTTCACAGAGCAGGATCCAGTCTCTGAGGATGTTGTCTATTCCAATTACACATTTCAGGACTGGATAAATGACCACAGAGTAGGTTTGGAGACTCACTCGGCCCAGTGTATGAGAACCTAAGCCAAAATCCAAAACCCACCTGACCTCCATAAACTTAACTCCCACTCTGACCAGTAGACCACAGTCACACTTTGGATTTCTAGGAATTAATGTGATTTCAGAGATAGTATCCAGTAATCCATAAAAATGTTCAAAAACCCCAGTCAATGACTGCAAGTACCATTGAGGAAAGCTGGGAAGCTGATTGACATTATACATTTTTGACAGTGTAGCAAGATCTTTCTCAAATAGACCCAGTCTTCCCTTTATTCAAAGGTCTGTAAACTAGCTCATGTATGGGAAATAATTAAGAGGCTGCAACTCTTTTTTCATGAATCTAATTCACCAGATTCAGATCTTTTCTGCTCATTGAAAATAAGACTTCATTACTATATATGGATGATTCCATTATTCATAGTAGTTATGTTCTATAAAGTCACCACAGACACTGAATTAGCAAATACTGAACCACTGCTCCTAAGGAAAATACAGAGTTAGATTCTTGTCAGCCTCTGGTTACATTTTCATCAAGCACTCAATATAAAGCCTTATTTTATATGTTTCTGTTTAAAGATACCTTATTTAATATATATTGTTTATTCATTAACACTGAGCTCATGGCCAAAAGCATCAATTCATGCCTGAACAAGACAGTGGAGTGTTGCATTGCTCAACCTCAGCAGAATGTGAGCGATTTGAATTTTTCACCACTCTGCACCTGCATGTATCCATGAATTACTGCAAACACTGCTTGTATTGTTTTTGAGGTTACAAAAATATTTTACCAAATAGAATCTGCAAACAACAAGGATTAACTCAATTTTAGTTCTAGGGAACCCCACGAGCAATGAGCCAGTGCCAAACAGCTCTGTGAGTCAGATGAGCCTGGTGATGGCTTTGGCTCTGCTGTCTAAGTAAGTGCCTTTGCTTGTCCCCTGCCACCCTGGAATCCTGTTGTCCTCATTGTATTTCAGGATCCCAGTTTGTTGACAGAAGTCCCCACTGTTATTTCCGGCCTACAGAAAAGAGCCATCACAGAACTCTCTAAAAACGTATTTACCAAAGGCACATGGATAGAAAAGTAGGAGTGATGAGCAGGTCTTATATGAGAATTCTATTCTAGCATTCCAATAACCCCAAGCCTTTAGATACCTTTCTCTTCAATGCACTGGGGAGATTCTGGCATTCCCTGTCATTTAGCATAGGTGACCTCCGAGTCCATGTTTCAGTCAACCAGCTAAGCAAGGTGTTAGAGCAATTCCTGGCCCCAGAAGCTAAAACACTGGATTTGGGATTTTTGCTTACTATGCTTATATCTGCAAATTCATCCTGTTCTAATTTGATGTTTCTTCTACTTTGATCGTATGCCCTAAAGTTCCTTTCCCACACATACTCCACAGATTTCTTGCACCATAAAATTGCAGAAATCATGCAGCCCTTTTGTTCTGTATTGTACCCCCTCACAAGTCAGACCTATCACACTTCTGCCATACCTATTGGGGATCTGTTGGAACAGGAGTCTGATCAAGATCCAGAGGCTAGGAGAGGCCGTGGAGTATGTCCTAAGAAGGAGCAGAGTGCCTGGCCAGTCACCCAACTCAGGGAAAGCTTTTACAGGTTCTTCAGACCGAGGTACATCAACTGGCAAAATGTAGGAGTTTAAGCCTCTGGCATCATCACAACCCATCCTCCCATCCCAGTCCCAGTTTTTATGATTGCATTCCTTGGCCATCCATGCCTTAACTTTAACAAAAGAGACCAATGAGTTTCAGAAATCATTTGCATTGTAATTCAGTCACTCAAGATTAGATTTTATTGTAGGTATGATTTCCAGAAATTCTCCATATTGCAAGTACAGCATATAAGGTTTTTTTTTTTTTTTTTTTTTTTTTGGCAGGGGGTGGGTGGGGGGAGTCAAAGCAGCTTTCAGGTCCCTAGTGCAGACTTCGAGCCTGGAATTTCAAGCCCTGTGCTCATCACACGTTTTCCCCAAGTTCCTGAGCATAGTCAGTCAAACAATACCATTACACTCTTATTGTTAGTAAAAGCTTTAGGACACTAATCCTTAGTCATCCAGAGATTTGCCTTCTAGAGTTGCTTGATTACAAGTATCTAAAGGTGATAAGTTATGTAACCATTTTACCATTGCATGGCACAGCCTATCAGTACCCTCTTAACTCTGAAAACAGAGTCACTAATACCTTTATATCTAATCAGATCAAAGAACCAATTCAAGAAAATGCAGATCCAGTTTGGGGTCATCGTTCTTAAAATTCTGATCTTCTAGAATTGTATTTCTATTTCCAAGACAAAATTAATATTTCATGATTTTATTAGAGGTACAAGACCACTGGGATGGATATATACATATGGATATAAAAATAGGTTAATACTAAGCAATTGCCACAAGAATTTGGCCTAATGGGATTTGAGGAGCTGATTAAGTGCTGGTGTTCACATTTGATTCTGGACCTTGAAGCCCACAGGGCAAGTGGAAGGGAAGGAAAAATGGAACAAGGAAGAGAAAAAAAATAATAAAAGCACACTGGTACTCACAAGTATGAACAGGAACCCACGAGACAAACTGAAACCCTCGTCCATTTTTTAGACTTGGTGATACGGGTGTGCTGCGGAGGCTAGGAGCTAAGTACACGTACCTCCCCAGCTGTCAGAGAAGCTGAAGAAGGACCTGGCAGAAGGTGCAGTAATGCCCCGCCCCCCCACCCCCCCCCCACCCCCCCCCACCCCCACTACCGCCACACACCAAATGAAAGGAGACAGCAGGTCGGTAGCGTGTGTGAGATACAAATGGCTGCTGCTTCACTTCCCACCTGCAAATCACCCACAAGAATTACTCTTGACCTCGGCAACATACAGGAAAGGAAATTTTAGGAAATTAGTTCACTCTTGCCGAGTCGACACATTATGAAACCACCCCAGGATCATTAAAATTCCAATCTGAGGTATGTGACATCCAGAGCAAAATGGGATCTGACTTCAGCTCAGGTCATGATCTCACAGTTCGTGAATTTGAGCCCCACATTGGGCTCTGTGCTGACAGCAGAGAGCCTGGACCCTGCTTTGGATGTTGTGTCTCCCTCTCTCTCTCTGCCCCTCCTTGCCTGTGTCTGTCTGTCTGTCTCTCTCAAAAATAAACAAACATTTAAAAAAAAATTAATGGGGTTTCTGATGCCAATTCCAGAGGAGACGCAAAGATAAGACACGTCTGTTTCATTACAAAAGGAATGGGAAGGATGAAACTGGCACTTGGGATAAGGACACACAAAAAAGGTACAAGGAAGAATTCAAAAGAAAATACTTCTAGCACTGATTCAAAATAGTCTCTACACCAACTAAATATAACCGGAGGGGACGAGTAAAGAAATGTTCATGTTCTGGACTCCAAATACATTTCATTTTGAGAAAGACTGAGTGCTGTCAGATCTTGAGCTGAATCTCTATGCCTTTTCTGGTCCTGATGGTTTTTAATAGCAAATTTATAATTAGGCACAAAAGGCTCTTCTCTTAAGTAAAGTGACCCTGCAAACATGCCCTCTGAGGAATTTCTTCAGCCAAAGCACTAGCTTGGTGCAAAACCCTCAATCAAGGCTATGCAGGCAATTTCATGCCTTTTTTTTAGTAATCTTGCTAGGATTAGGATGCACATAGTAGTGAGGAAAGAGAGTTAAAGCAATTGGTCTACAGAGTCACTAGCACTAGGGCTAAAACTGCCCTGATCATTATAGGACTTGGAACACAAAGAGGGTTGCCAGCAGGTGAAGAGGTGTGGAGTTCCCAATATAGCAGTTCTGAGCGTAGGTTTTTGACCCATTTTCAGTATCTCCCTACCAACTTGGAAGAGAGAGCCTGTGTGATCAGTGAGAAAGGGGAAGAGATTATGGAGAAAATTTTATTATTTGCAAAGTCACAAAAGCAAAAATAACTTAAACATGCTCCTTAAGCGGTGTCTGACTTCGCTCAGGTCATGATCTCTCAGTTCATGGGTTCAAGCCTAGCTTTGGGCTCTGTGCTGACAGCTCAGAGCCTGGAGCCTGCTTCGAATACTGTATCTCCTCTCTCTGCCCCTCTCCCATGCTTGCTCGCGTGTACTCCCTCTCTCTCTTTAAAACAAAGAAACATTAAAAAATGTAAAAAAAAGTTTTAAAAAAACATGCTCCTTAGAAAATATAAAGTCCAGGGTCCAAAAATTGTATAATGTTAAGTCAGGTTCAAACATTAGAAATGCTGACATTATAAACGAGAAAAAGAAACAACAAACAAGGAAATATACAGTACATTTTGTCAGATCCTTTCAATTAACTCTCAGATCTGACAGTAGAAATGACATTTTTCAGTCATAATATAAAGTGCCCTCAAGCCTAGATATAGAAAGAACAATGACAATGTGGTAGGGTACCTTTAAGGCCACTTAAGAAATGAGTTATGGGTCTCATTATAGTCTTTAACTCGGAGTTTAACACGCAGATAAAAAGTAAGTACTACCAAACTTATAGCCAACCATTCCAACTATTTAACCATATCACCTTGGTCAATAGCTACCCAGTAGACTTAAGCTCATCAAAGTGATTTGCAAAGCACAGACACTTCCTTTTGAGTCAATAGCCTTCAAACTCATCAAAGTGATTTAAGAGTATTTCAAGTCCAAGCTGTCCTTCCCTCTCATCATACTGGAGCATCTTGTGAAACAGCGAGTAACAGTAAAAAGAGCATTTAACAATCTGCTTCACATAGACCTCTTTTCCAGCGAAATTGCACCTATAAAGTTAAAACAGAACCTCTTTGGATTCTCAACAAACATGAACTGAATATTTTATGATTTGTGCAGTAGTTACAGTGTGTTGCCTTTTCTTAATTAGCATATATATGGATGCCTTTCTTTCATGGCCCATTATTATTGTCACAGTAATTCAATAAAAGTATCCTAAACATTTACATTGTGGAACATTCTTATGATTTATAAGAACGGAACAACAGTGTTGTACATCTGCTTTCAAAGTTATCACTTTATTTCATATTCTCATATCCCTTTTAAGAATGAGAAATATTGTAGTTTCAGAGCATGCCTTTTTTTAAATCATTTCTGCTTCTCTATGAATTCCAGTCTTTCAAATACTTTTGCATACTCATAATGATGCTCAAATTAATTCTGTTGAATCGATGGCAATTTTTTTCTTGAAATCTCTCATGATGGAGTAATGAAATGTTCTCTTAATCTATGCCACTATAGGTTTATTATTAAACTAATAAACAACACCTTTTCCTGTTTGGTCACTAACCAGAGTTTTCCAGCCAATTCCTGGGGATCTTGAGAGGCATCTACAAGAGAAAGGGAAAGACTAATAAGTATTGTTTTAGTATCAAGGCACTGTAAGAAACTGAGAAAGCCAGGCCTGCCTTAAGGCTCATGGGAATAAGGACATCCTTTGCCTTACCTAGGAATTTCAGAGAGGAAAAAAGACAGGGACCACACAAGGAAAGGGAGAATGACATGAGAGCTAGAATGCCTGACAGAGCAATGTGTGACTGTCATATCAGTGTGACTGTCAGAGGAACATGGACAACAGATAACAACACCCATGATCAGACATGCAAATGGTGAACAGCACTCCCAGAAAAATAATTCAAAAGGCTACAGAAGGGGTTGGAGGAAACATTCAAAAGTCCACAGATGAAATGATGATGATGATCATGATGATGACGGTGATGATAATTGCTGGTAACTAGACAATTCTTCAAACTTGTCAAGAACTATTCTAAAGAGTTCACATAAATCATCTCATTTAACACTCAAGCCATCCCTATGACTCAGGGACAATTATACCCTCTTTTTAAGAGGAGGGATAGTGGGCTTATGTTACTTACCTGTGGTTTATATAGCAAAAAAGCAGCACACTGAGCTTTGAAAAGGGATATTGTAGATGTGAAGAGGGAAAAGGTTACGTTAGGCAGGGAGAGATAAGAGACCTTCAGGGAGGCAGGATGCAGCTACAGTTGGAGGCTGAAGAAGCGGCAGTGGGAGTGAAGTTTGGGGAAGAAGAGGAGAAGATAAACGTATTCCAGGCCTGCCTGGGCTGTGTGTCATGCGTGGAGTCTGACACTTTCTGAGAAGGTCCCAATAAAAAGCTAGGGACTGAAATCCCTGGGGGCTACCCAGTTGGGACATCCTCTCACTCTTGAGAGCTTTGCACTTTCTCTCAATAAACTCTGTCACTTTGCTCACTCTCTGTTGCCCTTGAGATTCATTCCTCAAATCCAAGAGACAAGGAACAATGTCTTTCCCTCCCTCCTGTAACGGATGT
This sequence comes from Hyaena hyaena, assembly GCF_003009895.1. Taxonomy (NCBI): domain Eukaryota; kingdom Metazoa; phylum Chordata; class Mammalia; order Carnivora; family Hyaenidae; genus Hyaena; species Hyaena hyaena. Next base: position 110,752 of record NW_024082513.1, read on the forward strand.
CATCTTTTTTTTTTTTTTTTTTTTTTTCCACTTTCTGTAGAATCCCTGGCAGGGAGGGGATGCAGCTTGGGTTTCCACTTCTAGGGCCTCCAGCATAAGAGGTCAAACACTCTTTTTGATATCACTGCTATTGTCATTTAGATGGATCTCCTTTATTGTATTTCTCCAGTCTGCCATACAAACTAACTAGAAAACACAGGGGGGTAACAGAAGATACATCTTAATCATAGTAGACAACAACAGTACAGGCTATTCTTTTATTCTGCCATCCATTCACTCACTCATATATCCATTCATTGATCAAGATGCCTATCCTTTCCCAATTTACCCTAGTTGTGTCCTGAACTGTAACCATGTAATTCACAAGCACTTTCAGGCCCAGATGCCCACACCCTTTCTAAGATGAAACCATTTTCTCATCAGCTCATTGGCTGTTTGCTTCTCATTCTCTAACTCAGTCAGAACAGAGTCCAGGATTCCTTTGCTATGGTAATACAGTTATAGTTGTTTGTGTTTCTTGCAATACAAAAATAAAAGGCACAATTCTTTTATAACCAGAATGTTAATATTAAGTATTTAAGGAAAGAGTTTCCCTGTAGCATTGCTGGAGGACCAAGTTAAGGCATACAAACACCCATACTTAAAAATGTTTTGAATTTTTGCCATATATGTCAAATAAAGTCCAAGTGAATAAATATCAGGGTGTAAAGAGGAAAAATCCTTTCAGTGAGCTGACAATTCTGCAAATGTTAAGTGACATGCAGATTTGGTTATATAGAAAATACATTCACAAAAAGAGAAGAATTACCCTTTTCATCAGTACATACACATCCCAACATAGTTCTACCCCCTAACATTCACTGATTAGCAACCAAAATGAATATAGTTATAAATGTGCCAAATTTTTATGCTGTTTTACCAGCAGGTGAGTTGGTTGATCTGAAATGGAAATAAATCTATAACCTTCCTCCTTAGTTTTCTTCACACCACTTAATTTTGAAGATGCAGAATACATTAAAGGTCACTCAGCAACTCGTAGCTAAAATCCGCATGGTTAATCCTGAACACCTACTTTTCTGATAGATCAACCAATTATGCTCCGGGCTACACGATCGTTAAAATGTACTGGAGTCTTGAATCCATTGAAGTGTTTTAAAATGCAGCCCGTATAATCGTTCCCGCAAGTGTTCCATTGCTTTTTTCCCCAATGTGTTAGCTCTCGGGGGAGCTGACACAAAGTCGCTGTTCCACACTTCAGAAAGGGAGTAGCAGTTGCCAGACTTGAAATTGCCGCTGGGATTACAACAAATCCCCACACCGGCCCACAGCAGAAACAAACAGCTAGACTCATATGTTAAGAGAGCAAGATGAGATTGAAAAGACAAACTTTTTACACGGCAGAATTCTTTGCAGCAACTGTTGAGTAATATTGATAAGACTGGAAATTAAGGGGATTTAGCTGTAACGGGATGGGAGGAAAAGGGAAGCATTTGGAAGTAGGACAAAGAAAAGGAGATGGCTGGTAATTTTAGAAAGGTTTTTTTTTTTTTGGAAACAGTTTTAAAGAGCAAGTCATTCCTTGTTATAGTATGTATTACATATCACCATATGGCGTAGTTATTTCTGCAATGTTAGCATCCAAAATAGGCTGTCACACGCATAGAGGGCCACTCCTAACTGTTTTGTTCATCTTTGATACCTATAGGTTCCAATGATGGTCTACATTGGAGACGTATTTAAACTGATAACAATTCAAGTTATCATCTTAAATATATCAAGGCTAGATTTTTAAGTCACATGTCAAATCAGAAAGTGACTAGATGGCTATTTTTAAAATTACGAACTCATACATTTCTGTCATTCTATAGGGACTAATCATTGGATGTTATTATGGATAAGCCCTGGAAAGGAATTTTTTCCCATCATTTGCCCTTCAAGTAAGTGTTCAGCACTATCCCAAACAACTGGAAAGCTATTCTTGGTCTGCAGAACTCTAGAGAAGTTTAAGGCATAGTTCTCTTCAGTCAGTCATTCCATCAAGAACATTATCCTCCATTCATTAAACTTGTATGAATGAATTTATTGACTAATTGGCAACATGTCAATGGGATAATTTCATCTTAAATGTATTACAAATGCCACAAACTTCGAAGTTACTATCAAAAGCCACAAGTCTTCCGGGTATGTTAAAAATGCAGTCAAAACTTTCAAAAAAGGTAATAGGAAATATTCAGGGCTCCCTCTATAGATTGTTTGAGGGTTGCTATTATAATGCTTGAAAATCAGGTATAGTGTAGAAAAATTAAACTCTGGCTAAGGTCCATTAATTATAATGCAATGCCTCAGCCAAACAACGGCTTGGCCTTAAATCAATACTCAATTAAATACTTCCTGCAGTTCTAGCCATTAATTGCTCTGCAGCATTGAAAATAACATTCTAACTGCTTGTAGAAAGGTAATCAAAATTGGTGTGTTGAAACTTGAGTTTGGTTCCTTTGTGATTAGCTTTCTTCAACAAGGAAAATTAACTTCTTCAGTGACTTACAGTTCATACCTTCCATTTGGAAACTACTGAAAATTGAATACACTAACAAGCAATCGATTTTGGGTTGTGAAATAATATATTTAGTTTGCTTTAACAAGTGAACACCATAAAATAGTACTCTCAATCTTCAAAACAAAATGTATCATCATTTCTATGTTAGACCTTTAGTCGGGAACATACAGAACTCTTGCTGCCTATATACTGTTGGATGACAGATATTTGGGTGCTGACATATCGCAGTTGCTGCTGACAAGGGAACAGTAATGTTTCAATAGGAAATGCTGTCCCATTAGGATTCACCTTTCAGCTCAATTCTCAGCAGAAAGCAACTCATCCTGCCAACGGTGATGTACAATGACCCTCCCCTTGACACATCGTCCAGAACGCGGATTGTATAGCTGGACAATTACAGAAACACAGGAGTGAGGTATGAGATTAAAGATGTTCATTTTAGGGGCACCTGGAAAGCTCAGTTGGTTAAGCATTGGATTCTTGATCTTGGCTCAGGTCATGATTTCACTGTTCATGAGATTGAGCCTCAGGTTCATGCTGAGCATGGATGGAGCCTGCTTGAGATTCTCTCTCCGTCTCTCTCTGCCCCTCCCCTGCTCAGGTGCAGACTTGTTCACTCTCTCTTTCAAAATACATAAGTAAGCATTTAAGAAAGAAAGGCAGGAAAGAAAGGAAGAAAGGAAGAAAGGAAGAACGTTTGTTCTGGATAGAGAGCTACAGAACACAGAAACTCACAGAAACCATCGCCAGGGCTAAAGGATAAGAATGAGAGAATGTAACTGAGAAGCAATGCAAATATAACTCCCCCTCCCCCCACGTGCAGGCAGGGCACAGCAAGTGTCTGCAAAGGTGAGGACTAAGAATTTGGAAGGAAAGATTTTGAAATGAAGTGATTGCTCCACCCTAACACAGGCTGGGACATGAGAAGGGGGCGGGAGTGAGAACTGCCACAGAACCCAGCCCTGCAGACAAAAGCAGGAGCCTGGAAGAGGAGCCCCGTGTTCTCCCTCACACGGTCATGTTTTAGTGATTATGGTTCACAAGTATGTGTTGTAGAGTATAAGTCTGCTTTATTTAAAGCAAGCTTGGTATTTACCCAGTATGAATCAGATGCACAGAAACATAATGTGAGGTCCCTTTCAGGCAAACAGGTTTGAACAATGGAATGTAGAAAGGGCTCACAGCAACTACCTGGATGAATATAGACAGGCCATCAGGCGACTCACCTCAAACTATCCTTGACCCTAACTAACCAATGGGCTACTTACAACCAGGCACAGTTACCCAAAAAGGGAAAACTGCAGATGTCGCCAACCTCCTCACTTTCCCTCCTTAAATCAGCGCCTTCGCACAGCCTCTCCCCTGCTGTCTGTCCTGCCTGCAGCTCCCTTGCAGTGTATTCAGTAAACTTCTAGCACCTTTGTTTTGCTTCAGGTGAGTTCTTTCACCTCGCACACCCCAGCTTCCACCCAATTGTCGGCCCACATTTCGGGGCCCCCATTGGATTGAGACACGCCCCATTTAGGCACCACGCTGTAACTTGCTGTATTTCTCCCCGCTGCTTTCAACTTGTTCTCTGAGCCTCCTTTGAAAATTGTAATGCAGACTTCCAGTTTCCGATTCCACATATAACAAGTTTGGAAACTGCCCCTTCGGTCCTAAGAAACGAGAAGCTGAACAAACTGAAAACTCAACAGCCCTCTTTAGATTCCCTAGGAGAACTGAGGTCACAGGGCACACTGCTGTCACCAAACTCACTGACAGGTGAATATAGAGAAACACCACTTACCGGAGCAGAAACCCCAGGGGCTGACACCTCTGTGGAACCAGTGCCGGGATTTGAAAAGCTGCAATGGATGAAATGGTCATCAGTGTGGACAAGCTGGAAAGATAAAAACTCCAGGCAGACACAGTCATTGGGAGGACCCCACACTTTCCTGAGCTGTGCCTGCCAGAGCTCTACCAGGTTCTGACAGTAAATATCTGAGGGGAAAAAATCCTGTCACTTTCGGCAAGAGATAAGGAGGAAACCATTTAGAAATACACCAGAACATTCTCTTCACCCTTACAAAGTCTGCCCTCAGGAGAAACTATTTAACCACAGCCTAACCTACTGGCTTGTATCAGAAGCAAACCGACCTGGACAAAGGGAAGTACCCAATTCCAGCCCACTCGAGCTTTCCCTGTCCCACCTGAGGAGGGTGAAGAGATGGGGAATAACTGAGAAACACATGGTGAAGCCTAAAATCTCGAAGGAGAGGCTCAATAAAAGACGGAGACCTACTCAAAAGACTATGGAATGCTGCCCCTCGCCCATGTGACTCTCTGACATTACTAATGGCTGATTTACAGCAGGTTTTTTTACTCAGCACATCTGCCTACAAAAAAATATAAGACATTCTACATTCTACAAGGCAAAACACACTTTAAAATGACAGGGTAAACATGAGAAGCAGACATGTCAGGGATATTGAAATATATCACACTAGGAATTTAAAGCAATTATTATTAAAATGCTAAGGGCTCTAAAGGATAAAGGAGATAGCACACAAGACAGATGGCTGATACAGAGAGATGGAAATCATAAAGACCAAAAAGAAATTCTAGAGATCAAAAACACTGCAAGAGAAATGAAGGATGCCTTTGAAGAGCTTATTAGTAATTGGACATATCTGAGGAAAGAATTTCTGCACTTAAAGATATCTCAATAGAAACTCCCGAAATTGAGAAGCAAAAAGAAAAAGAAACTGAAAAAAGAGAAACAGAGCAGACTACCCATGAATTGTGGGACCACCACAAAAGGTATAATATACATGTAATAGGAATACCCAAAGGAGGAGGGGAAGAAGGGTAAATGGACAGAAGTAATATTTGATACAATGACTGAGAATTTATAAATTCATATCAAACACCAAACTATACATGGAGAAAGTTTAGAGACCTCCATGAAGGATAAATGCAAACAAACAAACAAAAAACCACATCCAGGGATACCATTTCCAAACCACAGAAAATGAAAGATAAAAAAATCTTGAAAGAAAGCACAGAGCATAAACGCCTAAGAGGATAAAAGTTAAGAATGAATCTGACTTCTCAGAAACCAGCAAGAAGAGAGTGGAGTGAAATATTTAAAGGGTTGAGAGAAAATAAAACACCAACCTTCTAATCCGTACCCTAAAATTAGCTTTCAAAAGTGAAGGACAAATAAAAACTCTCAAAAAAAAAAAAAGAAACCCTCAGGTAATCTATGGGCTCTGGATAATGAGGATGTATCAATGTAGGTACATCAATTGTAAATGGGGGGCTGTTGATAACCACAAAGGCTCTGCCTGTGTGAGTGAAATGGCTGTATGGGAGATCTCTGTATCTTTCTCTGTTTTGCTGTGAACCCAAAACTGCTCTATAAGCTAAAGTCTATTTTTTAAGAAATGTAATCTAGGCTTCTGTGGGTAACTCAGTCACTTCTGGTTGACATGTTCTCTTTGGTGTAAATACTTAATTAATAGAGATATCAATGATATGCCCTTTTATATGCAGTGGTCTCTTGACCTGCTCCTCCATGAGAACCCTTTTGAGAGCAAGAATTTGCTGACAGGTCATCACAGGTGGGGGGGGGGGTGCATTTTACAAGGTTACTCCTCACATTCTCATGGTCTACATCACACTCCCTGTTAATATTTTATGACCACATTTATTCTTTTTGTATCCACATCTGATGTAAGTGTTCCCATCTGGCTTCTGTGCATGGACAGTAAGCTTGCTTATAACCAGAGCCACTAGCACGGTCCTGATGTCTGTGCACTCTCTTTGCTCCTTAGCTCAACCCCAGGCCTCCTATATAATCTAGCAACCTTCATTGTAATCAGATGTTCTTCATTAGGGCATAAAACATTTTCTTGACTTTCTCCACACCAAGTCTTTCCAAGCTTGGGGATATAGCAAAAGATGTAATCCAAGCTCTCTTTCTGCATAGAAATACTAAACCTTCATATAAAATCCTCTGGTCATCCCAACTGGGGAGCATTATAAAGCCATGCCTCCCATGTGGCAGCAGAGAACATACTCCTTCTCCTGAAATTATCAAAAATATGGGAGTAGGCTTCACTTTGAAGCCTGAATATACGCCTCTGCTTTCCTCTAGCTGGGAGAAGAACTTCCATCTAATCCCTGTTCAGCAGGAAATTGCTGGTAAAGCATCCTTCCTATTCCATATTATATAGTAAAAACTTCATGTGGAATCCTCCAAACTTTTGTTCCAGATGTTTAAGGAAAGATTTTGGAATTTAGAAAACTGTTTTCAAGTGTTTGTCCTTTGCAACCAAAAGCCCAGTTTTAATTATATAATCTAGAAAATGGGCTTCAAGAACCTATTTTAAAGAGCAAAGGGTTGGCTTTGACTATTTTGTCTTCCACATTCCAGCTATAACAATATTAATGTGGTAATATACAGAGACTGGAGCAGACACCTTGCTAAGTAGTTGTGTGTGTTATCAATTTTACACTCATAATGTTTAGCAATGACATTCATGAAGAACAGGGAGATTCAGGAAATCACCCAAGACTGTGGTTGATGATGAAACCAGGAATTGAAGCCAGACAGTTTGCATTCAGAACCCGTACTCTTTTCCCTCTACATGATACCATCGTGAGGTAACCTAGACTGACTCAAGAGGGGATCAGCTACAACAAGGAAGTGAAAAAAAAAGAAATTACACACCAAAATATTATCTACATATGTACAAACACATGATTTTTATATGCCTAATTTAATGGGTGGTAAAATGTAGAGGTCTAATTCTGATTGAGGTTTCAATCACTCTCAACTTTGTCATCTTCAAATGATCTTGGGCTAAAGACCTTTATCTGTTATTTCTTGATGTGGAGAACTTCCCTAGTCTTGGAATACACCAGAATGCACAATACTAGGTAAGCACATCCTCTTATTTCATGTCGTCTTCCTCCTCGTTCGTTCTTGGTGTGTCAAGGTTTCACTGATAGATGTTCATAAAGGTTAAGCTTTTTCCTTATGTCTAAAATTATTTTTTCATTTATATGAAAACATATATGTGTATATATATATATAGTTTCCCTCTGTGATTATAACAGCCTATAAGTATACAGAGTGAATCACATCATGTTCCTTGAAATTCAATGGAGAAATAAACTATCATAATTTAAATATAATCATCGGGCACCTGGCTGGCTCAGTCAGCTAAGCATTGGACTCTTGATTTCAACTCAGGTCTTGATCTCAGGGCTGTGTTATCAAGACCCAAGTTGGGCTCTGTGCTGAGCCTAGAGTCTGTTTGGGATTCCCCCCCCCCCCCCACTTCTCTTTCTCTGCCTCTCAGCAACCTCTCAAAGTAAATAAATAAACATCAAAAAAACCAGGAGCACCTGGATGGCCCAGTCGGTTAAGCTTCCAACTCAAGTCATGATCTTGTAGTTCATGGGTTTGGACCCCAACTCAGGCTCTGTGCTGACAGTTCAGAGCCTGGAGCCGGCTTCAGATTCTGTGTCTCCCTCTCTCTCTGCCCCTCCTCTGCTCATGCTGTCTCTATCTCTCAAGAATAAATAAACATTAAAAAATTTAAAAAATAATAAAAACTTAAAAACATAATCAGGAAATACAATACTTGGTAATAGGTACATTGTGACAAGTCATAAAAAATCAAAATGTGAAGCTTAAATTTTTTTAATTTTTTAAAATGTGTTTTTATTTATTTCTGAGAGAGAAAGACAGCGAGAGCAGGGGAAGTTCAGAGAGAGAGGGAAACACAGAATCTGAAACAGGGTTCAGGCTCTGAGCTAGCTGTCAGCACAGAGCTCGATGCAGGGCTTGAACCCACGAACCGTGAGATCATGACCTGAGCCAAGGTCAGATGCTCAACCGACTGAGCACCCAGGCTCCCCGAGGCTTGAATTCTAGAGAACAAATACTGTAAGTAATTTCTACTCTAAAAGTATAATCATATTTTCTTCTCAAGATGTGCCCAAAAAATAATTTTTAAGAGAAAGGAAAATGTGTTTACTTATCATATGATGCTTATCTTGATTTCAGTTATTATTTATACTCCATGTATCATATTCCAGAAAGACTTACTATAGTTTAATATTTTAAAATACAAAGTACAAAATTTAATATTTTCCTTGATTTAATATTCTTATTCCTATTCAAGATATATTTTATTATGGAATTTTTAAATTTGCTTACATGGTATGTATTACATCAGTGAGAGAATTTACTCTAGATATGTAAATTTAAAAACAAATACCACTAAATTAAATATGAATAAATGTGGAAGAAAAGACAAAGGAAAAACGGGTTCAGCTTCTGTAGAATTATACTCCCATCATATATCCAGTATCATTGTTCAGTCAGGAAAATAGAAATGTCAACTGGTATTTCTCCTGGAGGATATTTAATACGAGGAATGAGATAAAAAAGGTTTAGAAGGGCTGGAGTTGCTAGAAGAGAAAAGGACAAGTTCCTCAGTGATTGTACCTGCAGTAAAGCCTGCTCTCTCCTAGGCGACGTGACACAGGAGCAGGGGGGAAATGGTACGCCCTGGAGTGTACAGTCAGGGCCCTGCTGGAGCTGCTCAATTCTTGAGTCCAAATAGTAGCTAGTACTATTCGGAAGCACTGCTGAAGGTACCTTGAGGAAACCCATGGCCCATTCTCCTGTCACTAGTGCAGGGACTCTGGGGTCCAAAGTTCCTTAGAGCTGTCACAGGGGCAGGTGGGGTCAGGGCACATTAGCCAGGACTGCTGTATACAGCACCTGCTGCTACTGTTGGTTCTCTCTCCCCACAGAACCCGTGCTGTTGCTGCACACCTGCTGCCTGAGGAGGAACCCCAGAGCTCCCCCATCACCCTTCACCTTGGCTGCCAAAGGTTCTGCTGAAAGCTCTACCCTCCTCAGCCCCCCAAAAAAGGTGTAGGGTTTTGGCTTCTCTCTTCCATTCACTTTATAATCACCTGCCAGTGCCTTTGGCACACGGTCAGAGCCTAAGAGAAGCCAGCTGGCAAAGAAATCTCTGGAAGGTAGTCTTCAGGCATCCAGCCCTCTGTGATACAGATTGTGATTAGAAATAGAGCTGAGGGCAAATGTACCAATGACCGTGTCCCACCTCCTAAGTCATTGCTAATTTGCAGTCTCCCTTCCTTGACATCAGACTTCGGTAGTCTTCAAAGGCGCCTTACGTTGTTTTTTGTTCTTTCTCTTCAATTTGAAAGTAGAAAAATCTATTTCCATTTTTTTAGTAATTTCTGTAAAATTTAAAATTCTTTGTTGTTGCTATATAAGATAAAATTTAAAATTGTAAACCTCTATCCAACAATCTTGCTGAATTCATGGATTTGTTCTGATAACTTACTTTTAGGTTTTTTTTGGATTTCTATATACACAATACAATTATCCATGATTAAATGGCAAGTTGTTTTCTACTTTCCAATAGTATTTATGTATGTTTTGTATATTTACTTTTGCTTTGTTGCGTGGCTAAAATCTCAAGCATGATAATGAATAGAAGTAAGAGAGGGCATACTTCTCTTCCTTTCCTCATACGAGAGGATTAGATTTCAGTATTTCACCATTAATAGGATGCATGCCATAAGATTTTCTCTTTTAGAAGTGTTATACCAGAATAAGCAAATTTTGTCCTTTGTTTAGTTTCCCAAATCCTTTTTTTCCCACAAATCTTTAAATCACTAAATGTTTTTGTTCAATACTTGTGAATATTGTATGATCTCTCCCTTATTCTGTGAATGCGTGATTCACTTGTTCCTTTAGGAAGAGCTACCGAGCTTTCTATTCCATGAGCTTCCCCTCCTCCTCTGAACCACTATTCTAGGCACCAGCCATAGTGGTAGCCTCCTGGTTTCTCTACTTGCCTCTCCCATCATGGCACCTTTGCCTGTGAGTGAGCCAAGGGGAGGGCTATTGTGGCCCAAGTATTCTCAACCTTCCCTGCATGTAGCAGAGTCTACATCCTATGAATAGGGCAGGGTAGAAGAAGGTCACCCCTGAGTTCTCAGCCATACTCACCAGGAATTTAGCCACTTCAACTTGTAGTTGGAGAGAATGAGAAATGCCAGTGACTCCCTCAGGAATGTGATAAAGTAAGTTCTTATTGGAGCTGAGAGAGGGAAGCCCATCTTCTTGGCCACACCCACCCAGGATGAAGCTTCTGTTAATCTGAACTAGAATGGGGAAGAAAGAGGAAGTGGGTTGTGGCTCAAATACCACAGATGCTCACATATAGCATCTTGCTGCATTTTAGTAGATTTTATTGAGTACATGTTTCTTCCTTTGCTTCTTTGCCATATGTCCTTATTTGTTTTTCCAGAGACTTTAAATGGATGGATTGTTTTAGAGTTTTCACTAGTTTTGCTCATTTCACTGGAGATTAGGTCCATAGACTCCTCACACTGGCATCTTGAAAATGAAACTCTCCTGAGTCACAGTAAGATAATATCATGATGATCTGAAACTAGTTAAAGTCTTTAGATCTGATCCTTTTATTTTTGTATCCCACTTATTTATTATTACGACCCTAGTGTTGAGGCCATTATGACTAAGGGTATTGATATTTCTCTGCTACCTATGGATTTAAGAAACAAACTTTTAAAAGTGTATTTTTGCATCAGGACTAACCATATAGCTTTATGCCCACTTAATCCTCTACCATGACATTTGCAAAATAATGACAGAGTGAATTGGTATCAGAAATGAAATAAAAACTTCAAATTGCATAGGGGCCAATGAAAAGGAAAATTCATGCTAATAAATAGCTGTGTGATCTTGGATTCATGATGGGGGATTATATGATTTTGAATAGCACAACCCAGTTCTCTAAATGTAGGTAATTATTTCCATTAGTTAAAATAATCCAGAAAAATCTTTGGACAGGCTTGAGTCATATAATTCTATAATTAGAAATGATCGTACTGAGCTCTTGGTCCAACCATTTCATTTATAGCAGCAAACATGGAAGGTCACTTACCAGTGCCAGAGTGGAGACCAAATTCACATCTATGATCAAAGATTACTATAATATCTTCTACCATGCTGCTTTTCCCATTATTTTCAATTTAATGACTGTCCTACTATAATGTGGCTAAAAAGTTAATTTTTATCTTGTTATGAATGTGGATAAATGGGTGGCTCCCTGGCCCTATAATCATTTTTGACATTTGATCTGAAAGCCCCATTTAATGTCTGTAACTTCTAAGTTGACATAGCTCCTCTTTCTCCATTCCCATTTTTAAAATATCTATAATTCTGATGCTGTATGTCTTTTTCAAATATAATTTTATTTCATAATTCTTCCCTTGTTAGGTTATCATCATTATTGGTTTATCATAATTGGTATTTGCAAAATATTTATTAAACTCCTCAAAGTGTGTTGGCATGATCATTTCTATTCTTTTCTAAAGAAAGGTTATTGAGTAAGGCGTATATATTTTTCCTTTCTTACATTTTCCCCAGTTGGTTGCATAGCCCTCTATAATTACCTTTCCATTTATAGCAATTCAGTTTCATCCAAGCTAAAGGGCTGCCGAGTAATATTATACAAATAGAGTGTCTTATTAAAATAAACTCAGCTGCATTTTTATACACCTTAAAAACGTGTGTATATTACTACTATACCTCTCTCTCTTTTAAAATAATAACATATACGACCTCAGAGCATAGGGGCCCCAATTAAAATGTTTTAATTCATTGCCTACTTCAAGTTACAACCCATCTCTCCCCCTCCCCCACAATTCCTTATTCCTGCTCTACCTTTTTCCCCATTACATTGATCACTGTCTAATAAAGTATATTTTTTCCTTATTTATTTTAATTGTGGCTTACTATTTTCTTTCCTCCTACCATTGTAGTCAAATATAAGCTCCATGAGGACAAGGATTTTCATCTGCTATCATCTGTTGACTGAGGTCTTCTATGTGATTAGGGCAGTGGTTGGCTTTGTTAAATGACTCAACAATGTCTATGGAATACCTACTACATTTAAGGCACTAAACTAAGCTGGTAAAGGAAAAGCGGTTACAGCCCTCAAGATATATGCATATAAAACATTTGATAATACAGCCTTTATTTTATCACTATAGCAAGATATCAATATTGGTAGCAGACCTGGACCCTTTACCTTCAAATTAATTAAACAGGACTTGTAACTTAACCTGCATCAGGAAAAGAGCCAATATATCTTGGTAAAGAAATCAAATTATGTTAATAGGTGGAATAGGATTATCTAACAAAGGAAACTAATCTCTACAGTGTAGGATATTCTATTTTTAATAACTACTCCTTGGGGGATAAAAAAAAAAAAACAACATTTCTCCAATTTGGATCCTTTGCTTGTCCCTTCTCTGCCTAAGAGATTACTCCTTTCTCTAAATAAGTGAAGTCATCTCCTAGAGCCAAAGCACTTTCAACCCATGGCTTAAACTGGAGCATGAAATCATTCATTTTTCTACTCATGCATTTGACCAGGTTTTCTTAATTCTTATTCACATGTTAGGGACTTTTCTATGTTTGGGGAAAGGGCAGGGCACAAAACATTAGATTTCTGTTCTATAATCGATGAGACACAAGAGTGGACTCGGGACTCAGTAGTTTCCAAAAGTAGGGTCGATTACTTTGGAAAACTAGAAGACAGGACCATAGGAGACATAAAGCCATTAAAAATGAATGATAGATGATAGAGGGTAGATAGATAGATAGATAGATAACCCGAGAGACAGGGAGTGGGGAAAGAAAAAAAGAGGTAGAACTAGGAATGAGGATTTGTTCACATGACAAACCCCCAAAAGTTTATGTGCCATTCCTATGAGGCTCCCTTAAAAAGTCTAGGCCTACAATGTAAAATATAGTAGCTGCTAGTGATATGTGTGGCCAGTGAGCACTTGAAATGTGGTCAATATGACTTAGGTATAGGCAGTGAAGGCCGGGGATACTAATATATGGGTCATCAGGGCAATAGTCCTATTCTACATAATTCAGATTTATCCCTGGAAGTCAAAACAGATCTTAAAAGCCCACACTTTCATGACAGAACAAAATGCAACAGGGGCTGGAAAACTTGTGTCAAACTCCCTTTCGTCCACCACTGATTACCTCTTCAAAAAAGTATTAAATTCAAAAAGTCCACACCTCTAAAAGCCAAATTAAAAACATCCTATGATCATGCAGGCATGTATTCTGTGACCTCTGATATTCACCACTTCTTGGAATGTGAACATACTTATGTTTGTGGATAAGTGGCTGCCAACACACACCTGAAATAGGCAAGTATCACAGTGTCCGTCATCCAACACGAACACTAACAGGTAGCGGAGCATTAGATATACTTTTATCCTGAGATAAGGAAGTAACAGGATAGGACACCCCCATTTTGTAAAAACCCGGTTTAAAAAGTAATATGGTTGATAAGTCCTCACCCTATAACAACCACTACACCTTGTCACTTTATTTCAGAAGATATCACAAAATACCATCCTGTGGAACAAAAGGAATGAATTTATTGAACTGTTTTAACCTAAAGGAAAACATTTTAACAGGCAAGTTAGTCAAGTTCCTAACCAAAGCGTGAAGATCTCTGCCATTATCCTTAACAGATGTTTGGTTACATGACAATTCACTGCCAGTCAGCACAGCTTTGGGCCTCACAAGGCAAATCCACTTTTGAAAAATCTGTGTTGATAGCATCTTCCTCATTTTGAGCTCCAGTTTTTCAACCTGAAGCTTTCACATATTCCTCCAAATTTCTCTCTTAGTCTCTCTGAAACTGCATTGAATAAATCTCCTCCAAGAAAGTGCTTCAAGTATATCACGTTATAAGCACTCTCCCTCCTTACCATTTCCGTATCTACAAGAATCATCTTCCTAAAGTTAAATATTCTTCATCCTGTCAATGCTTTTTCATCTGATTTAACTTCAATGTGTGTAATGTTCAGCAAACAGGTTTGGGTTTGTTAGTTTTTCCTTCTGATCTACTGTGAATCCAAAATTGTAGATTTGAATTTTATTTTTTGTGTCTAAGTGCTAGGTTCATTTGTTCCTATTTATTTGACTACATTTAGGATAAGAGACTTTCCCAAAATTTTCAACATTTCATTCTGAATGCTGCTTTTATCATCCAAGAGTGTAGCTACAGCTACAGCTTTTGCAATACCTATAGATTTTATTCATCTGTCTTCTCTTTATTTCTGAGCTGTAGACAACATGCTGAATAAGTTGACAACTAAAAGCCTAGATAAATAATACCAGTAGAAATCTTTCATTTTGATTAGCAAGAATACGTTATTCTCTCCAGATAAGCTGTTAAAATTTGGAAGGTAAAAGATGTAACAGATATTTGCTGAATGTTTACTATGTGCTATGTATGCCTCTAAAACTATGGAGGCTACAATAAATAACACTGAAATAACAAGACAACATTTACAGTATGAAGGAATTCATTCATGACACCACAGGATAGGTTAAAAATTAAATAACTATCAGTTTGTAATTAGTGTTATCATTTAGAAATACATAAAACTATATTTCATTTAGAATCTTATTAGGCTTCAGGTAATAAGAGCCTAACAATAATGACTTCAGTAATTAAAGCTTGGTTTTTGTTTTGTTTTGTTTTGTTTTACATGTAAGTAGAGTTGGTTGCTAGTCGGCTTGATCAGCTTTGGGATATCGCAGATCAGGTCTTTGTGAGTCTCTTATCATTCCCATAATGATCACAAGACTGTGAGTATAGCCCCAGCCATATGCCTGTGTTCAATGCCAGAAAGAGGAGAGCATGCAAAAAGGGAGGATTCCTGTTTCAAGAAAACAAGAGTTCCCCCGGCCCCCCATTGAAATGTAATTTATGCCCTATTGGGAAGAGACATGTGGGCTGTGGTACCCAGCTCCACCTAAATGACAGGCAGAGGTTAGAGAAGACCTCTTAGAGATACCTCACCTAGTCACGGACAAATGAATGGAAGTTTTTCAGATGCATAGCAGACAGCGATGGGATGAGCAAAGATTATCATGGACAAAAAGTGACAATATTTACAAGTGCAGGAAGGTATGAGAGACATGTTATATTGGCTTAGGAAAATATAACAGGGTGGAAGGACAAAAGCCTGTGTTTCCTCCTTGCTCATCCTGCCCATAACAGAGTCTTTTCAGATTTAATGTCAGTCATGAAGAGTGCAAGTGGACTGCTCTTGGTCCTAACCTCAGCACACTCTACATTATGACTAATTCCTTGACCAGAACTTCTCGGTGGGCCCTGGACGGCTCATTCAGCTAAGCATCTTACTTCGGCTCAGGTCATGATCTCACGGTTTGTGAGTTCGAGCCCTGCATTGGGCTTTGTGCTGACAGCTCAGAGCCTGGATCCTCCTTCCGATTCTGTGTCTCAAACTCTCTCTGCCCCTCCCATGCTCACGCTCTGTCTCTGTCTCTTAATAATAAATAAAAAACATTAAAAATTTTTAATAAAAGAACTTTTTACAAGTGGTGTCTAATGTTCATAACTTCTCATTTTTGATAGACCCTTTTTTGTATCAAGTTTTTTTCAATGTCTATTTATTTTTGAGAGAGAGAGTGAGAGTGTGTGAGCAAGGGAGGGGCAGAGAGAGAAGGAGACCAGAAACCGAAGCAGACTCCAGGCTCTGAGATGTCAGCACAGAGCCCGACATGGGGTTTGAACCTATAAACCGTGAGATCATGACCTGAGCCGAAGTCGGATGCCCAACCACTGGGTCACACAGGTACCCCTGTATCAAGTTTTTAATTGAGGCAGAACCCTTCTTAATCTTGTGTCCTTTCCTCTGCTTAAAGCTAACATTTTCAGTCCTGTACGAAGAAACAAATCACTTTTTCATTTATTTTCTTAAGATGATTTGAATCAGTCTCCTGGCACTTACATACTGTTACTTTGAAGAGATTCTTGATGAATATAGACAATGGAAGTAATCTTCAGTGAAATGTACTTTGACAAATATTGGAAATGGTAGACAGCATTCTAAGATAACCCCCATGATCTCTACCCCTGTGTGTTACATTCTGCAAAATCTGCTCTCTGTGAAAGTGTATGAAGAACCTGTCACTTTTTTCTAGCTAATTTAATATAGCAAAGAAAATGGGATAGCCATCCCTTAGTTAGGTTTCATTATATAGTGAAAGTAATGGGATGTCACCCTCATTATTACATTATGTTATATAAGATTCCTTAGCAGACTAATATGAGGCACTGCTCTGCAGGCCATGACAAAGCAAACAGCCATATTTTTGAACTTTGTATAGAGAGACTCTGTGGCAAAGAATTGCAAGCAACCCCTAGAAGATGAGGACAGACTGCCGCTGACGGTCAACAGAAAGCTTCAGTCATATAGCTACATGGATCGAATTCTACCAACACCTTAATGAGATTAGAAGTGAATTCTGCCTCAGTCAAGCTTCTACATGAGAAGTCAGCCCAATGATAGGTTGAGTCCAGCCTTACAAAAACAGATTAGGAATGACTAAGGGTTCTTTACATATACAAAAATTAAGCCGCACATTTGGCTTTGAAAATCTTGGCAGAAAATGTAAAAAGAAAAAAGCATTTATTTATTTCATTTTTGTTGTATAAACATACTGTTTCTTTCTCACATAAATAACAAGAGTGGATCAGAATACCTCTGTATTCCATGTTGTACAAACTTCAGACTCTTAAGTTCAGAACTCTGGGAAAGTCTGAGCTGGAGTACATGGTCTAAATGCTCCAAGCAGAGCTACCAAATTTCATGAATCTAAAGTCCTGAGAATAGTACATTTATGACTGAGAAAAGATAAGGAGGAGAAAGACAAAAAAGGGAAAAACAGAGCAGAAGAAAGTACCACATCCCAAGAACCTTCACAGAAACAGATTCACTCAGCTGCATGGAAACAGGAAGTGGAAGAGAGATTAGAAGCTGAACTTGGGTGTGCCCAGGGTTTCATTGCCCCATAACTCCATCCACACACAGTATTTCCTGGCTACCTGCTCTGCACACTGACTAATCTAATACATCTTTCTCCCTTGGAGGGGCTAAGAATGGTATGTGCAGAGGTGAGTATGGCCCGAGGACAGCCTAACATCCCCCACTCTCTTGCGCTCTTTTATTTTTATTTTATATTCATCTATATCCAATAATAGCTAAGTCAAGTTTCAAGCAGGGAAATGGTGTCTTTTGTAGGAGAAGAGCTCTTTGGTAGCCTCCAAGTGAAGTGGAAAATTAGGTTTTTGCTTACTAAGTTCTTGAAGTGTGTCAGAACAGGCATCAAACATTAACTCTGAAACATTTAATACTGGGTTAAATTTTCTCTCTTTTTTACTTCAAATCTCAATTTATGCTCGGTTACATGACCCAAACGTGGTTCATAAGAAAGAGTCATACAGTTTACAGAATGTCTTAGTCAGGTCCATTCTTTCAATTACAAGTAACCAAACACCATCCCAAATGGACTGTAAGCCAAGAAATTTTCAGCTAATTGAAAAATCCAGATGTGGCACAGCTTTAGATGTGTGCCGCAAAGTATGACATCAAGGCTTGCTTGCTCTCCATCTTTTCGTTCTTCTACCTTTGTATTGAATTAATTCCAGGCAGGTTCCTTCCATGCCATCGAAAAGACAATCTGTATTGTCTCAGTGTGTACGTCTTTCTACCTTACTAATCCTGAAAGACAGATTTTTTATAGTGTAATAATCGTTAGCACACTGGACCCTGCAAGACCGATAACCTGAAGGCTTATGTCACAAGCTGATCCCTGAAACAATAATCCATGACTCTGATTGGTCAGGACTTGGAGTCAGGGGGCAGATCCGCGCCTCCCAATCACATGGCCTGAGAACAGGAGAAAGATGTCTCAGTAAAGCAAAACAGGAGTATTTTGTTAGTGAAGGGAGAAGAGATACCCAGAGGACAAAAACAACAAATGTTCCAGGCACACAGTCAGCCATTATATTTCAAATAGAAGAACGGAGTTTTTCTCCAAATTTGAACATAATGAACAATATTCTATTATCATTCTACCACACAGAGAGTAAAATGCCCAATAAAAATTCTGTCTCCTTGTAAATTAAAGTAGTAAAATATTAAAGTCCAATATTCTTCCTTTCACAATTTTCTTTTTTGGCTTAGTTCAACTCCATAGATTTCATTCAGAAGTCAGGGTAAATCAAAGGCTTTTATCTGGAATTACGAGGCTTGAAAAATACATTATCCACTGAAATAAATGTAACTCTTTAAACATTTCCAAAGTTTAAATAATCCATGATAATTTCTTGTTTGTCAAGAGACAAGCTAGTATATAATAGTCCCTACCTCTTAATAATGTTTAGAAAACACAAACAATTCCTACCTAGCTAGGCACATAACTACACTGAATAAAGTTGGAAATCTGTTATCAAGGAGAAAAGGGGAGTAGATGTTGTGGGAAAGGAGCAATCTCTGCCACTAGCCATCATATTTATGTCCTCACATGGTCAGTAAGAGAAAAGGAAAACAGACCCTAAGTGCAAGGCATCCTTCTAACTAACAAGACCATTTCCACAGTTTTTATATTGGTAGGTTAAATAAAGACAAGACCATGAGGTCATAGCCCATGGGTTAATTACCACAACGTTAGTGAGAAAATTCAACTGCCAACGACAAATATGGTTGATAAAGTAAGTGAACAAATACAATTTTCTAACATACGTTTTATAAGCTTTGTTTGCAATCATAGCCTAAAGTGCAAAGGGTACATTTTAAGGGAGAGCAACAGAACCTTTGTACCTAACAGCTCAACATGAGAGGAGATTCTGAACTTCTTGATAAAAGCTATAAGAATACAAAATCATAGTGTTAATTACAGAATCTGTAAGGATTATATCTGAACAAGGCCTTTGTGCTTCTTGGGCAATACTCTGACAAATGAATGGTCATGGTTTGGAGAATATTTACAAACCCACTTTTATTCCAAGATTTTATCATCAACCATTATAACATATATATTTTAATTATAACCAGACAATAACTAAAGTTTCTTTAAATTTATGATTTTTATTTCCACTGGAGGTAACTTGTGTTGCCATTTGCTCTCCAATAAACCTTGAGGAAGCCCCAGGGTGTCCTTATCTCTGTACCCTTCTCTTTTACAACTCCCAAACTGGAACTGTTTGAGGGTCAGTGAGAAGCAACTATGTTGGCCAGATGCTATGCCTTCATCTCACCTTTCCTCAGAATTCAATTCCCTAGATTTTGGATAGCCTTCACTACCCTGGAGTCAGCATACAAATTCTTTTCCAACTTTGATTTTGTTGCTCCAATAGGACCTGACTTCATCATTTCCACAGCCAAGGCCAAAAAACAGAATAAAACATAAAAGGTTAACATAATTCTTGTCAACAAGTTGAAGACAGATGGAATCGTTAGTAGTCAGTCGGGTTCTGCCTACAAAAGTTCAGTACCAATAATCTAAAATCCAAAATCTTCCTACAAAAGAGATCTGTCTGTATTTATCTTGGCCTTTCTGATTTGTAGCTAGAGTTGAAGAAAAGCCAATTTGGAGAGAATATTTTTTGACACTAATTACAGCTTTTCCTTATCCGTACGGAAAGTCCGAACAATTAAGTACACTTCTATAACAATGTACACCCCCCCCCTTTTAGAGCACTTAGCACAGTCAAATGTTTACATTTATCTCTCTTATTACTTAACTATATGCCTGTCTCCCCCACTAGACTTTTTACTCTTTGAGAGCAAGAAATATGTCTGGTTTACTCGCCATTGGATCAGTACGATACGGTACCAGGCCTAGCATATAGTAGACATTCAATACTTATTTGCTGCATAGAGAAATAAATAATGTTCCAGTAACATCTGAGCCTGGACTAGCTAGATTAACAACTCATTCTTGTACATAGTAAAGTGCATTAGGCCTAAAACAATAACTTGCAAAAAAGCACCTTCTCTACAACTATGAAATAAATTTGATTCTTCACATGAATTTTCAAGTAGAGAATACTAAATGGGCAATGTTAAAAAAATCCCTGAAGAGAATGTAATACTAGTGTGATAAAATATTTTATAGCATCTCTAAATATAATCCAGGAGCATGATTTATAATTATCTAAGTTAAATGAGTCTTCTAGAAGTCAAGGCACTGTGATTGGCAAACTCAGATATTTGTTGATGTGACTCTATCTAAACTAAAAACAAATCAACAAATGAAAATTACATCATAACCTGGAATATTTAAAAGAGATCTAGAAGGTATAACAATTTCTTCTACAGAGACTATTGACAGAAGCTGGATTCCAAAGTTATATTCTCTGCCAAGACCCGAGATTAGAGGCACAGTATTCTATGGTGTAACAAATGGCAGCCAAAATTAGTAAATGGCATTGTTGACACACTTTTTAAAAAAATCCACTAACCACAATTCATCTTGAATAAATGAATATCTCACTTCTACAGTGTAGGGCTTAAAGTTTTCATTTAGGGAGAAATGAATCTTTCCTACATACATACTATAATTTTGCTATATTGATCTATTGATCAACTCCTCAGAGTTCTACACCATGGATAGTAACCCCCATCAATGTCATTCCAAAAGTGGCCCATGGACTTATGGTGGTCTGTGCTCTACTACCATTCCATAGTGATAGAAGTACAGAAACTGCTGGGTGCCTCGGTGGCTCAGTTAGTTAAGCATCTGACTTCAACTCAGGTCATGATCTCATGGTTCATGAGTTTGAGCCCCACATCGGGCTCTGTGCTAACAGCTCAGCTTGGGGCCTGGAGCCTGCTTCAGATTCTCTGTCTCCTTCTCTCTCTGCCCCTTCCCCACTTGCACTCTGTTTCTCTTTCTCTCAAAAATAAACATTTTTTTTTAAAAAAAGTACAGAAACTGGATGTAAGCAGTAAGAAACTTATGTTTCAATTCATTATTGTCATGCCATCCAAGCACATGATCAGTGAATTCTACAAATGCAACTGTGACAATTAATACCAACAAAGCAGTACTTCATTGCAGATGCATAAGAAGCTTTGGTCTAAGTGGTTTACTTAGAAAGTTACAATAAAGGTTTGCCAGTTGTTTAAAACAACCAAGAGCATTTATATTCATAAAATTATATAAAATATGTTTTGAATAATAAGTTTTTTAAAATATATGCCACGGTTAACTATTTGCATAACATGTCAAATGAATTGACTTATTCTAGACAATGTTATAAAGGACAATGATGTTAATTACAGATTGATTCATCTGCTGTTTTAAATGTTTTTCCAATGTTTATTTTATTTTTGAGAGAGAGAGGAACAGAGCAGGAGTGGGGAGGGGCAGAGAGAGAGGGAGACACAGAATCCAAAGCAGGCCCCAGGCTCTGAACTGTCAGCACAGAGCCTGACAGGGGGCTCGAACTCACAAACTGTGAGATCCTGACCTGAGCCTAAGTTGGACATTTAACTGACTGAGCCACCCAGGCACCCCACAGATTGATTCATCTTAAGGCATTCCTTTTGACAGTAACTGCAGAACAGGAGGAACTGTCCATTTGAGCCAAGTAAGACAATAAATTAGCATTATATGACAATAAAATGTATTTGCAGTTAGAAAAATAAAGTTTGTTCTTTTTACTACTACAACTATTCTTACAAGTAAACTGTCTCCTATGAAATATGAGGACTATTTTGAGAAATAGAAAGAATTTGGGAAGAGATGTCAAAGCCTGATTTTCTTGTAATGAATTTTGGAAGCTGAATGATTTCTTTATCTTCTTAAAATCTATGTCTTTCAATAATGACTTCTAGAGTGAAAGAGAAAATGATGGCAATAGTTGGGAATGTAAGGTGGTACTGAATTTGCTTCAAGGTTGACCAAGTCCATGACACAAACAAGAAGAAAAAAGAAATTCTGAAAATGGAGTCAGTTAAATCAAATTGTCATATAGGAGGATGTTTGTCAGACTCTTCTAGAAGTATGTGAAAAGTGAGATCAGAAGTTTAGTAAGTCTTGAAATATAATTTAAAATGATTTGGAATCAGACAGCTCAAAATTATAATCTGTCCTGAGTGCACTTCCACTGGCCTAACTCTTCCAGGGGTCCTACATGATGGTTGGTAGAAGAAGCAGTGACCAGAGGCTTATATTAAGTTCTTAGAAGATAATCAACACAAAGTCCCCAATCACAGAGTCCAGTGGTGACCCAAATAGTCACATCATGTTCTTGTCCTGAGCTCTCTGGAGAATGACAGAGTAATGAGAGTCAATAGTTGAAAAGGTTCGGTAACCTAAAAATTCCTTACTCTTCATGTAACATAATGACAGAAGATACTCATTCCTATAATTTGTAGCGGAAACTCACAAAGTTTAGAAGCAATGCTTAAAAAATTAATGGAGTGAAGATTCAGAGAAGTTTATATGAACATAAAATGTGAAAAGGACTTGTGAAGGGTTTGAATCATACTGTTCTCAGGATTATTTTTGTTAAATTATTTAATAAACAGATAACTGAAGATCCAAGTCCTTGAGTTATGCAATTAATTACAACTTGTTGGTCAAATGCACTATATGAAGTTGAGGAGTTCCAACCAAAAATGGACCTAAAATTTACAAAATTTTGACCATTTTCCTGTCTTACCAAGATGGCTCAAGTTAGGGGCACCTGGGTGGCTCAGTCGGTTGAGCATCCGACTTCGGCTCAGGTCATCATCTCATGGTTCGTGGGTTCAAGCCCCACGTTGGACTCTGTGCTGACAGCTTGCTCAGAGCCTGGAGACTGTTTCAGAATCTGTGTCTCCCTCTCTCTCTGACCCTCCCCTGCTCACGCTGTCTCTCTCTCTCTCTCTCTCTCAGAAATAAATAAAAAACATTAAAAAAAAAAAAAAGATAGATCAAGTTAAATGTAGCTCAACACTGGTTTAAGAAGACAAACCCAGAATGCACTCCCTGAACTTACTATACTTTAAGTATTTGGCAGCAGTAGACTAACAGTCTACTGATAGACTAACAGATTGTAATACCTACAATCATATCAAATAAACAAACAAACATATTTAGTCCAAGCCTAGGACAAAGCAAATAATGAGTTCATTATAACATAATCAGTAACACTGTCTCAGGGGTTAACATACATGTGAATTTTTCCTAAATATAAGTGATTTGTTTTAGAAACTTGCCCTATAAGCCACCATTTAATGACACAAAATTTTATGTGTAAATGTATTGAGAACTAAGTGTTCCATTAAATTGACACAGCTCTTTATCAAGAAATGTACCATCTCAAAACAGTTTTCCCTCGATCTGCTTTTTTTCCTCTACAGCTTTTCTGGTACCCACAAAAGTCTTCAAAACTAGGGGCGCCTGGGTGGTTCAGTCGGTTGAGCATCTGGCTTCAGCTCAGGTCATGATCTCACGGTTCGGTTCGTGGGTTCAAGCGCCCTTTGAGCTCTGTGCTGACAGTTCAGAGACTGGAGCCTGCTTCTGATTCTGTGTCTCCTCTCTCTGCCCCTCCCCTGTTCGTGCTCTGTCTCTCTCAATAATAAATAAATGTAAAAAAATTTAAAAAAATAATGATCACTGTTATACAAATGTATTATAATGTGAAATATATAAATTAAAAGGTTATCACAATTTAATTAAACATCAAAACAGGCACCTTCTGCATTAGTGAGAGGGATAGATGCAAAATAAATTGTATAAAAAACCAAATCCGGGAGGAAAACTCTTCTTCAGGCATTTGTGGATCAAAGAGCTGAGTAGCTCTGTCTTTACCATTTTGCCCCCTTTAGAGTTTAAGAGAAAAAGGCTTAAAACTTCCGACCTGAAGAAAGCTATTTTATAAAATCTCAGGTTGCCTCCACACCTACAGTATTGAAATCCACCCCAAATCAAACAACCTATACATGAAGAGTGTACATTAGTTTTCCTGCCAAGCCACAATTCTAGAGATAAATCTTGGAATTTGGAAAGTGATCTCCATAGAATCTGCCAAATGTGAAAATATACAACCATTATCTTTATGCAGCTTAAAGTTAATTCTGTTGGCACCGGTTGGAAGATATAACTCACTCCAGCCAAAGACAACGAATCTAGCAGGGTTTTTGAGGAAAGAGAGATTGCTGTCCTTCTGGAACAGGTCATGCGCACAGGTCCTGGGCAAGCTGGAAAAGAAACCGAACAACTTTTACTTCACGCTATTTCTGAGAAGAATGAAACAGGGTATTGACTGAGGACAGCCTCAGGGCTCAATTACCTACTATTTTATATCATTTTAATTAATTGGTGTTAATCAGTTTGATTTAAAAAAACTGTATACTTCTAAGAGAGTTTTAATTCTTGCTCCTTTTATTTTTCTCAATCTAATGCTCTCCTTAGCATGGTTCTGCTTTTAGAGCACACCTTGTTAATCTATGCTTAAACTGAACTGTATGCATCCTAATCTGTGAGAGTTTTTATAATTATAACTTTTAAAAAAATTATACGCATCAATCATGCCAAAGACTATTAACTACACTAGATCACTTCACATAATAGGAGTTTGAAGTCAAACTTTTATTTTGGGAACTGTCATTAATATTTTTCTATAGTCCCTCTGCTACCAGGACAATCTTCAGTTTGTTTTGGAGCCCAGTCAGTTTATGTAGCTTATACTGGAGCCTGGTCAAATTCTTCCACACTCTTCCTGCATTTCTTTGTATAAATGACCCTCATTCCCCAAACTCAATCTCTGTTGTTAATTTCCTGAGGATTGTATAGAATGTTGTCTAAATGAGAAACATCAGTTCTAAGGATGTAGGCAATGCTTTAATTGATCAGATAAACATGGTCCATTTAGTTTTGCTTTAACTCAGACTTCAAAGTACCGCGCTGTATGTTTGCTTCATTTTGGCAGAAGCAAAAAGCCTGAAACTCTTCAGGAGGTAAGGAAGCAGTGGAAATTAGGCATCTGCCCAAAATCCAGGATGAAGAATAAACACTTAAAACCCATTTTAATTTCTACTTTGAACTGAAAAGAAAAGGACTCATGAGAACATTTGAAGACAGGAAAAGGACAATTTTCAAGACCATGAACTTGAACCCATTTGACAGCAGAGGATGTGGTTTCAAGGCCACAGAATATTGGTCTTTTTTCATTAAAGTCCCGTCAGCCCTATCAAGATGAAACACAGGTTCTAACATTTCCTTCACTTTTCCACCTGCCACGTTAGCCCTGGGTACTGACTTGCCTGGGGAGTATTTATAGGTTCACTTTTGAACTTCTAATAGAGTCTCTCTTTTGAGTAACCATTTAAAAGAAGATTAAATTTAATTAGACTGTATCTTTTTCCTGTGACATGCTGCCTTCAAAGTCCACTTTATTACATTCTTCCACCCCAGCATAGTACTAATGCTAGCTGGCCCAGGGCACCTTCAGATGCAGGAGGAAAGGAAATATATAGATATATACTCACTTAATCCCTTGGGACCATTTTGGGGAAGGCTGACATCTCACATCCATGTCTGGCCAGCAACACACATGAGCATATGTTACTCCAGGATCCACTGGGACATGTGACAACTCCCAGGAATAACCTGAGCCCTCCACGGACCTGCCTAGCTAGGACCTCAGTGTCACCTTGTGTTCTGTCATCTTGCACCCTATTTGTTTCTTTTCTTTTTTTTCTTTGATGTTCCCTCATTCACTAATTTATTGATAATAACTACACATTAGTAGTTAGTTGGTACCAACCCATTCATGAAGAAACATTTCTTTTATCCTAAAACCTAGATGAGATTTAATTAATGATCATTCCAGTCTTAATTTGATCTTAAGACTATATTTAGGCATTTGCTATGATTTCTTCCAGCACATGTCAAGATTAAGGAGAAGCTGATACCTCAATCCCCAGTCAACCATGAGATCATGTAGGAAGTCTCTAGGTGTACGATTCAGTAATTTTTATTTTTAGTGGGAGACTTTTGAGAAAAGGGAAAGACATGATAAATAGAAGCAGACATTAAAAAAAAAAGAAAGTCAGCATTTTCAACGTGTACTGAAGACACATTCCTCTTTAAGAAGGAAAGGAAAGCAACTGCCTTACGATGCCTTTGGTCCCATCAATATCGTTGTGAAGCGCCAACGAATGTGGCTTTATCTCATCATAACTGTATTGTTGCTGAAGCCAGATGCTGTGGCATTTTACCAACCTTTCCCTACACAGTCACATTTTTTACAAAGATAAAGAAGAAAGAAAATAAAAAAAAACAACAGGTTTTAGAGCAAGTTCCTCTCCCTGTCGGTGTGTTTTTCAACAATGCTGGGGTGTCCCCATGGCCCTGGCCTCAGGCTTGCTGCTCTCGACCCGGGGCCCTAAGGCTTTCCCTCTGCCTGGACAGGGGGAGGCGGAAGGGTTGGTTGAGATCTTTCAGTTTTTGCTTTTTCACCGGCATGATGGTGCACAGCAGTCTAGTCTATGCTTTCATTTTCCACTGGTGTGAAGGTGTGCAGTCACTTAGCAAAAGAAACCACCGGCAGTTAAAGGGAGCAAAGAAGGAAAAAAGGAACGGGCCAGCCTGGCCTTTCTTTGAGACCTGAAACTGCCTGAGGTTAATTGCTCACATAAGAAGAATAACTGGCGGCGCCTAATTGAATTTTTATGGAAATAAACAGGTGGCAGATTTACTGTAGCTGTGGGGATAGTAGGGGGCGAAATGCTGTAGCCACATTAACCTGTTTAATTTAATAGCTTCGGTACTCGTAGAAAAAAAAGGCAGTGTTGCTCGTTGAGTCAGTTGGATGCCAAATGTAAATAACTACAATTACCCTAGCATGCCCATGTGGTTGAGCAAAATAAGGGCACCGTGCCAGCTTTGACTTGGTTTTCATGTTTATTAATTAAGCTTCCCGAAGTTTCAAAGTAAAAGTTTTAACCCACAAAGCACCCTGGAAAAAGAGGAAGGAAGAAAGCATTTGACCAAGGGAAAACAACTGACAGACAAACAGACAAAGGCTCTGCTAACATGAAGAGCTTAGCACAAGTCTTTGACCCAGAGGCTTTGTTAAGTCTACACTGGGCACCAGGATGAACTAAATGCTAACTTTATGCTTTGCACTATGCTTCCCCCTAGTGGCCTATTTTTGAAAGCGCATTTTTATAATAAGGAAGGAAAAATTGGGGACCATCTGGTGAAATTTGCAAAGGGCACAGGTAGCTTATTAATGTTCCCGATTACTTTCAAGGCAAATAATAAAAATGAGATTTTGCATTTAACGTTTTTCCAACTTGTATTTAGACAAAAAATATGAACTATTCGTATATATTCATATGTATGAACATAGACATACACACTTTTTTAATATCAGAAATTGAAACACACTTTAAAAAAGTGTGGAAAAAGACAAATATTTATAAGAGACAGAAGCACTTACTATCAAGAAGACACCACACCAGCATTGTGAACATACAGGTGAGTGAAACGTGGGTCTCCTTTGCCAAATTTCCCAGGCTTAAAGAGTGAACAGATTCCCAGCCAAAGAATTTAAATATAAAGCAGAGCTTGCTAAGCACTGAAAAAGGCACGAAATAGAGAGTTCCAGAAAGTCATTTTGCAAATGAGAAACCTTTTACACCTTATTTGAATCACCAGACCAAATACCTAAAAGCCAACATTATCAGAACCAGGGGAGTTTAGCCAAAAATTACAATCCAAATTGGAACATTTTCTGTTTGTCTTCACTATTTTAGAGTAACCTAGTAAAAAGTGAGAGGGACTGAAAGGGTGCTCTCCTTCTCCATCGGTTTTGGTTTGTTTGTTTTAAAGCCCGTAAACCTCCCATGAATTCTTGCTAAGTGCAAGTTGCTGTACCACCGCACTCCAGGGGGACCCATACCTTAGCTGCTGAGTCCTTCAGTGCATGGTCTCAGTCTCTTTTCTTCTCTCTCTGCAATTTCCCTGCAGCTCTGGCTTCACTTCCTATCGATGGATCAGTGGCCCCTGTACTTCTTATGTATTTCATCACCAAACCGGTTCTCATTCCTCACCCCCATGTCTGTTTTCACTCAGCATCTTCACATAAATGTGTTAGGCTCCTTCATCTCTACAGGTCCAAGAATCAACTTATGATCATTGTCCCAATTTTATTCCCTCTCTCTCTCTCTCTCAATGCAAATGAGCCAAGAATGAGACTCATTCCAGATAGTTCAGATTGTGTATATATGTATATATACAATATACACACACATATATACATACACTATACAAGCCAGAAATTTTAAGTAGATAGATAGATAGATAGATAATCATCTGCTATACAAGCCAAAAATATGAGAATACTGCTTTACATTTTCTACTTCCACATGCTCAATATTCAATTCATTATCAACAGTCCATCACCAATCTTATTAATATCTCCTCCTAGATATTTCATAAATTTCCCTATTTCTCTATGTCTATACAATAAACCCTCACTTGGATTGCTACAATAGATCAATACTATATCTTGTCATTCTGATTAAATCCACAGTGCAGTCAGAAAAGTCCTTTAAATATCTGAACATGACATTTCCCTACTTAAAATTATGTACTTGGGTGTCTGGGGGCCTCAGGCAATTGAACATCCAACTCTTGATTGTGGCTCAGGTCATGATCCCAGGTCATGGGATTGAGCCCCATGTTGGACTCTGTGCTGAGCATGGAGCCTGCTTAATATTCTCTCTCTTTTTCTCTCTGGCACTCTCCTCCATTTGCTTGTGCTCTCTTTCTCTAAAAAACAAAAACAAAATAAAAATTGAAAAAACCATGCACTTGATTTCACATTGCTCTTAAGATAGTAGCAAATGCTGCCAGTTTAGCCCCTATCTATTACCTCGGTCTCCCTTCTGGCCACTTTGGCCAGGGCCATCTCCGCTCCAGGTACAGGGTCTTTCATTCAGTCCTTTACGTGCACTCTTCTCTCCTGTGGTGGGTGATGATTTGGCCCTTCCCCTTTGCTTAGCTAATGCCTGCCTCTGCCTCATAGCTCATCTGAAGTATCACTTGCTGAAGGAAGACTTTGCTTATCTTACTTGCTGTCTTCTCCAAACCTTCTCTGTGCCCACTTACACATAAATGTCCAGACAACACAGGTTCAAAGAATGATTTTGATCAATATGTCTTCTCCACCAAACATCGGTACCACAAAAGCAAACATTGTGCCCAGATTTGCTCACAATTGTCCCCATGACATCTAGCAAAGTATGAATCTTGGTTGGTACTGAATATATTTATTAAATGGATAACTGGGTATAATTTATAATCATTCAATGTACCTCTATGTCTTCTACATAGGCCTAAATGGAGACATGAAAATAATCCTCACTCTTTCATCATTTATGCTTTGACGATGTCTTTTAACTTTCATGATTCACCTATTCAATATTACTTTGAATTTTACCTTAGTAGGTAAGGTCAACTCCAGAAGCTTGGCAATTTCAATCTTAATAGCTCTATTTGTGGTACAGGGACCAAGTGGGGGACTCTGCCAATTGCTTATGAGACTTATTCCACTTATAAACTCAGAAAAATAACCATAAAACTGGACCACCTACAGAGAGGCTCAGATCAAAACTCAATTTATAACTGAAGTCTAATTTGTCATTCTGATCAGTAGACCACAGTGACATTCTCAGTCTCCAGGAATTAGATAGCTTAGAATCAGTGTTTAACAATATCCCAAAGCTCCAGTTATTTCCCTTTCCCAGGGCATGCTTGCCATATGCATTTTTACTATACAAAATTGTATGCCTTCTTTGTATTCTTTTCACATACAGATAGTACCTGGCATGAAATGTATGTGTAGCCAGATTCTAGGATGTGTTTGTATCAGCATGACCTGAAATGCAGTCTATTTTTGTCACAAAGTCAAAACAATAACATTTGGTACCTGATAATGTTTACGTGAATGTTGACTCCTAAAAGCACATTACCCTTACAATGTAATACTGCTATTCTTGATGGTTGCTAGATCATTGATATAAAAAAACAATAGTCTTTGGAATTCTTTCTTCAAAAGGACAGAATTTCCAAGCCATTCTGAATGAACCAAGAGCACAGAACTGAGTTGATTAGATTAAGAGCTATTTATCTGTAATATAGTAAATGGCTAACAAATAGCCTTCGGTGAAGGCTAGGAAGGAGATTAATTGCACATACAAGTGATATTGTTGAGTCCATCATTAAGTAATTATTGATTATGGAACTAACTCAAATATGATACTTGGGCTAGAATGAGCAACTCCCTGCAATGGTGGCCCATGTGAGACCTATGCTTCCCAGATGTGGAGTGTTTTCATAATACAAATCAAGAAGGACTAATGTGCTATCATATATTTCAGTCAAGGGACCCCTGATCAGCCAACCACTACCAAAGTTGCCCGTAATTTAGAACATTCTGACTGCTGAACTGCCTACTATGGTCACCACAACAATTTCATCTTTTACTTTGAATGCTGTCACTTGACCGCCACTGCCCTACACTAGTTTTTTCCTCATCTCAATCAGGGAAACCATTTCAACTGAAGCATCTGCCACTGACATTCTCAGCCTAGAAAAACAGTAGTACAAACAAACTCCTCAAAAATGCTGCCAGTACCCTTGCCAATACATTTCTTTAGACTTTGGTAATGATATAGACTTCTTGGGGGACAAATTAGGGTAAAGATTATTTGTATATGATAATTTCATCCCAGAGTACTTGCTACCCTTCTCTGTGTTAGTTAAGGAATTTCTAGAATCTCAATTTCACTATCTTAAACCTCCACTGAATTGAGATCATAGTCAAGCAAATGAGCCAAGAAAGTGACTCACTCAAGCTAGCTCAGAATGATATAGTCATCACTTTGAAAAATTATGCTTTACCTATCCAAGGCCAGTCACTGTTATTAGTCATTATCATTCTTACATATAGTCCCAGGTTTTATCATCATAAAAATGAAAGGAGAAAAAGGTTTTCCTCATCCAGGTTTCAAAATGCAATTGGCTCCTCTGGGACATGTCAGCCTCTGGCCAGTAGTTAGAAGTTTGGAGATAATGGGCGGCTTGTAGGTTCTGAAGGGGAGCAGAATATACCACCCCAAAATATGCCACTTTGGATACTGATTATTTTGAATTAAAGTTACTTGAGACACAGACAGTAATAAGAACACTCTGACCCTCATTTTTTCCCCTTGAATCTTTCACATGAAAGTATCCTGTTTAAGAAGGAAGATAGTAGTCATCCTCATAGCCAGGGATAGGAAATTCAGGGCTGTGAGACTGTATACACAAACCTTGTTACTTCTTCACCAATTAGCTCTGCCAAGACCAAATCCCTTTTTTTGTCAATTCTTCACAAGTTTACTGCTTTCTTGTCTAAAAGGTATAAGAGCTCCCTGCTTTGGTCATGTCTTTGAGTCTTATAATTTTATGGGCTCCCATACATGTGAAATTGAGTTTGTGTTTCTTCTCTCACTCTGCCTTATGTCAGTTTAATTATGAGACCAACCAAAGAACTTAGAAAGGAAGAAGGAAAAAGTTCTCCTCTACATTTCCAAGGGGTGAATTGGCTCTCTTTCTTCCAAAGTTAGCCCCTGAGAAAAGAGGGATACGGTCTCCAAGCAAGAAGAGACTGACCCATCAAATAATGAAGGAAGTACTTCTGAAACCCCAAGAATGGTGACGTGCTGGTAAATATTTAACAACTCATGCTCCAGTAAAGGGGGGTGGGGATCCTGATACGCAGTATTTAAAATACTTCTGTGGCTGACTTCAAGTGGCCAGCATGATACTGGGTCCCACTGAACACAGAGTAGGAAGAGATATATGCTCTGCCTTCACGAGCCACAAAAAGCCGGGTCCAGCACATCACCAGAGAGGGTGGGGTGGGGACCGGGGTGGGGGTAGGGGTGGGGGTGGGGAGGAGGTGCAAGGAATTGCAAGTCTTTGGAATCAGCTCACATGGTCTGATTCTGATGCTTAGGGTTCTACATTTTTCTGATCAGTGCTCTCACTTTCACACAAGAAGACAGCAAGACTAAAGGTAATTTTTATTATAATTCAGCAACCATATGAAACTCCCAGTTTCATTTTCAAGTACGTGGAAGCTGAAAGATGCTGAGAGAATGAAGAGACTCTTTTTAGCATTATCAGAGTTTCTGAGATTCAGTCTTTGCCACAATCAAGAATTTAAGGAGAGAAACTTACCACTTACCTTTGTCATCGATTCAGTGTTCTCAAAACATTCCTGGTATCCCTATAGTCTTTTATTTTATCTGTTTAATGACAGTTGGAAACTTGGTTCTCCCAAAGCCTTACCTTGAATAGGCATTTGATTCCAAGGGAGTCTTTCATTCCAGAGACCAGAGGCTGTGTTAAATTAGCTCTTTCACCGCTGCACGCAATGGGCTGCCAACGTCCCCGAAGACGAATGGAATTGCATTGCTTTCGGCACCAGTCTGAAAACCAGCCACATCCTCACTCTTAACCCCAGTTTCCCTAAGGCTCCATTACATTAAACCCATTCCCAAGCACTTTTCTTTGTATCAGTGAGGTCTTTAACTCAAAAGAACATAAACCAAATAATGTAAAAAAGTAAGGGATGAAAGGAGTTTATGGTAAAAGTATTAAGCAGCTTTCAGAATTATGGGAAACTTGGAAAATCAGACTCAGAAGGCAGGAAGGAACCAAGAGAGAGATAATCAATGAGAAACATTGACAAGAGAAAATCACATAGGACACCATAGACTCTATAACTAGCATCATCACCTCTGTTCCAGGCTCTGCTACTGCCTCTCTGTGAATAATTTCTCATGTCCCCAGGTGGGAACCATCCGACTGCCAAACCAATGCTAGGTGCTGTGTCC
This sequence comes from Hyaena hyaena, assembly GCF_003009895.1. NCBI lineage: Eukaryota > Metazoa > Chordata > Mammalia > Carnivora > Hyaenidae > Hyaena > Hyaena hyaena. The sequence continues at coordinate 144,176 of NW_024082513.1, forward strand.
TAGCTTCCTGGGTATACAAAGACAGAGCATCTGATCTCTTTATTCTTGAACATGAAACCCTGCTTCCCATTAAGAAGTAGAAACCCAAGGATTTACACCAAACAGAAAGAGCACTCAGATGCAGAATAGTATAAAACTATGACAATTGTCCTCGATAGATAGGAATTGTACACTTTCACAGAACGATTTCAAAGAATGGGGGAGCAGAAAATGGGGTTGTAACAAAGACAGGAGCAGAATGAATGAAGGAAATTGATGACAGGAACTGTAGATCAATCTTTCAGGAAATTTTGTAGGAATAGAAGTGATAGTAGCTTGAAGGGCAACACAGTGTTGAAAGTAATGCTTTATTTATATTCCTTTATAAGGGATAAATGCCAGTCAATCAGAGGATGCATTTAAGAGAAAGAGGCAGAATATTTTAGTAATTAAGGGATTAATTGAAAATGAACAGAATCAGGCAAAATGAAGAACATGTGTGTTTGGATAAACTTCATGAGGAGGAGGGTAAATTTTTACCTAACATCGGAGAAAAGAGAAGAATTAATGAAGACAGGGATGCTGTGAGTTGGAGGAAGGCAGGTTACAGTTGTTTATAAAAAGAGTTCTCTCGGGCTCCCGGGGAGCTCAGTTGATTAAGTCCGACTTCGGCGCAGGTCATGATCTCACAGTTCATGGGTTCAAGCCCCGCATTGGGTTCTGTGCTGACAACTCAGAGCCTGTTTCAGATTCTGTGTCTCCCTCTCTCTCTGCCCATCCCCCACTCTTGTTCTGTCTCTCTCTGTTTCAAAAATAAAGAAACTAAAAAAAATTTTTGTTTTTAAATAAAAAGAGTTCTCTCAAAGAGTCTTGATCTTTTTTGCTCAAACAGAAGATAAGAACAGTGTTCAATGTTGAAGGAATGAGTCAGAGTTAGGAACCTGGGGTGAGTGGAAAACATTTAGAAAAGCTTTGATGAAGAGTGATAGTGAACTATGCATGAATAAATGAGAACCACTTCCTATCTCTCTGCCTAAAAAGCTGTTTCAAAATAGTCACTAAAGTTGGGCTGATAGATTTTTCCATTAGGAAGGGGAAAAAAAGTATATACTAAATCCAGCTTCCCCAGCCTTGGTAACAGCCTTCAATGTGATTATACAAACAACAGATGCAAAAGGAGATTTTAGCCACACACCCACACACATAAAATGCACAAATACCTTCTTGTAGTTTTAGTAAGTGGAATAAAATATTGCAAGAGGATGGAATGATTGTGGCAGATGGTAAATGAGTCCCAAGTTTCAGTGTCTGGGGCAGCTTTAGCTTAGGCTTTGCAGTGTCTTTGATGGCTATTTAAAGGAACTGGAATTTCACCACCCATTAAGAGTACAGATCAGGCCTCAGCTTCACCTTGGTCTTCCAAGGCTTGTCTTTTTCCACAGAATCTTCCAGATGCATTCTGTAATGACACTGTATCAAGCCACCAAGATCACCTGCCATAGCCCAATCTGCTACCGGAATCTTCCTAGAAGAAAAGGATGTTTCATCAGAAGCAGTCATTCATCCTAGCCCACACCTTGCCTGCTTCTGATCTTCTGCTGTTAAAAACATAACACACTGGAGGAAGATTGTGCTATATTTCATGAGTGCTCTGTGCAGCCACCAAGGGACAGTACCATCTGTTATTTGCTCTCAGCTTTGCTTACTGATAAAACAGGAAGGACAGCTTGCTGATGGGCTCTTTGAAGCAAATGGCTCCTCTCTTTCCTGCAATTAATGTTTATAAATTATTTCTACAGTGGATAGTATGTATGGTACCATGATTTCAAATTTAGTTTCAATAAATTAAGGGCCTGCATTCATTACAAGAGTGGCTTGATTACAATGCAACTCGTGGAGTTTAGAATGTGCTCTGCCTTTTGTGAAAATTGCTCTATGAAATCAAATGCTGCTGTTAATTCTGTTCATTATCAACCCCTCATAAGAAGATCTCAAGATCATATGTGCACTTGTGGAAATGTCATTTTGTATAGTATATGCGAATTTCAGCTTTTCATAGAAAACAGGACTCAGGGTACTTCAAAATTTCAGACTCTAGGTTAATAGCCCTTTGGCTGTAGCAAAGGGAAATGGCTTCTGAGAACAAAGCACAAATACGGGTTTTGTTTTTTCGGCCTAATTACTCAGTTATTCCAATCATATGCCATTATTTGGGTAGAGAAATAATTGTATATTTTCTGGCCTCTGCAATATTTCAATAGGGGTTTCCATAGACCTAGAATATCAATCGCTTTTTTTTAATTGGAAAACATTCTTTTAACTCAATTTATCACGTTTCTTTTATTTTCCTGGCTCCATATTCATGACCAAAATTGCCTGTGTTTTTTTAATAAACTAATTATTATATTTTCTAGGAAATAGTGACTGTGAACTTTCTATTAGGATTGCCACTTTAAAGTTTTAGACTAGGAACTTTAACTTTCCAAATAACACCTACCAGTTAAAAGTGCGAATAAGAAAAACAAACAAACAAACAAACAAACAGAATCATGATTTATAAGGACTAGGAGGTTGGGGAGAGAATCCTTTGAGTAATAATCTCTCTGTAAGAGACTCTGAAAAGCTCAGGGAGGCAGCCATTTCTTCATCTTTGTTTGAAATTGACTGAGAAATAGAACTTTTGCAAAGGGGGAGGATCAAGAGGAGGCAGGAATGCCAAGATCATTGGTTAAAGAAAACAATACAGCACACCCTGAAAGTATGACTTGAAAGTATGACTCCCTGAAAATATTAATAATGAATGAATAAAAGGAAAGAATTACTAGAACATGAAAGAAGAAAACTAGATAGGAAGCACCCTCCTACTATTAACAGTGTGTATTTGGGAGAGGTAATTTTGTATTAAAACAATAGGGGCACCTGGGTGGCTCAGTAGGTTAAGCCTCTAACTTCAGCCCAGGTCATGATCTCGCAGTCCATGAGTTCAAGCCCTGCATCAGGCTGTGTACCGACAGCTCAGAGCCTGGAGCCTGCTTTGAATTCTGTGTCTCCCTCTCCCGCCGCCCCTCTCCCATTCACACACACACTCTCTCTCTCTCTGTCTCAAAAATGAATAAATGTTTAAAAAATTTAAAAATAGGTCAATGGCATGTGCAATTTATGACCATTTCATAACAACTCATGGAAGACACAACCTGTCTGCTTGTGCTCATTGTTCCATGAGAGTAAATTAGAAAGCAGGGTAGAGATCTGAGGATGAAAAGTAATTGCACAAAATAAAATCTATTACAATTTTAAAAGGATTAACTGAATTAATTACATTTGAATTACAACATTCTTGGTCAACGCCATCATTCAATGAGAGATAAGATAAAACCCCTTGAAGATGGTACCATACACATTAAGAAACAGCAGAAAAACAAAGTGTTCAGAAGTTTTATGTAACATTAAGTCTGTGTCATCCATTTTTTTCCTAACCTTCCAAGTAGCCAGCCATTCTTAGTAGACTGGACTGGTATTCAAAACGGCACTGATTAAATGAAGATTTAATGAGAAACTAATAGAATACAGTTATGAAGAGACTATGTAGTGTACAATTAGTTTTTTAAGATGCCTTTTGGTAAGATTAAAAGAAATAATTACCAACAAGGTAATGCTGTTGTCAAAAAGAACAAGTACATTATTAGTCTATGTGTGGTGAATAAGAACAATGATATAATTTTCCTATTGAATAGCATCATCTCTCTTTGGGGCAATTTAGATAATCTAGGAGCCATTGGAATGATTAGGCATTTGACAAAACACTCTGGTCATTTTATACTCCTCAAATATTCAGGGAGATAGAAGCATTCACAAAGGTTAGAGGAGAGCATAGATTAAGGGGTATAATTTTTTTTTTTTTTTAAAGGAATGGCATACACTGAACCCAGGGGATATACTGAGGATCTTCTACCATGTTAACAGCCAGCAAGAAGTGGTAACTCTGTGTCTTTAACAATTCCTAAGAACACCCACATAAATAAAATTGAGAATATAATATGAAAGATTGAAGTAAAATCTAGGGAAATGTACACAGGACCTGAAAGATACCAGCCTTTTTCCTGAGTCCTTGATAAACACATATCCCATCCTTCTTATGGACCTGTTTATTATGATCAGTCCCATTATTATTCCCTATGATGCAGTTTAGAAAATAAATTTGTTCACTTAGTAAATGAACCAAATAATAAGCAACTGCATTTTTGCTCCATAGTTGGCTGCTTTGATTACTCATACATTTAACTAGTCAACTTTAGGAGGAAAAGTGTTCATTTTCTTTTGATGGAAATTAAGTACCTATTTATAGAAAACTAAAAACAATCAAGGGATCCATTCTGATCTTAAATAAGATCAAATAAGGGACCTTAAATAAGGGAATTTAAATGAGTTTTTCCGGGCGCCTGGGTGGCTCAGTCGGTTAAATGTCCGACTTCGGCTCAGGTCATGATCTCACAGTTCCTGGGTTCGAGCCCCGCGTCGGGCTCTGTGCTGTCAGCTGGCTTGGAGCCTGGAGCCTGCTTCGGATTCTGTATCTCCCTGTCTCTGACACTGCTTGTGCTGCCTCTCTCTCTCTCTCTCTCTCTCCCAGAAATAAAAAAAAATAAATAAATGAGTTTTTAATGATTTACTTCAGAATGTTCCATCTAATAGAGTGACAGTGAAAATGGGAGGCACAAGAATAGTATTCTAGAGAAAAGCTAGATTTGTAAATAAAGGCCAGATAGTAAAGAAACAAAACTGTGTAGGCATTAAAACTACCTATCATGTGGAGCACCAGGGTGGCTCAGTTGGTTATGCATCCAACTCTTGCTTTCTGCTCACTTTGTGATCCCGCAGTTTTGTGAGTTCAAGCCTGCATCAAGCTCTGTGCTGACAGATCAGAAACTGAAGGCTGCTTTAGATTCTGTGTCTCCCTTGCTCTCTGTCCCTCCCCTACTTGCACTTCTCTGTCTTTATCAAAATAAATAAACTTAAAAAAATTATTTTCTTAACTACCTATCATTTAAATGAGTATTTTCCTTCAAAGTAATCTACACAAAAGTTATTATTTCAATAATGTATTTGGTCTAAGTATTTTCAAACACCATTTTTGGAATTGGCTTTATACATAATACCAGCCATAAAGGAAATCAGGCACTATCCCTTCCCATATCCTATGGAATAGCTTGAATTCTGCTGCCTCTTTCAATGTGTTAAAATAAATGTTCTTTACTCAGAATATTTGCTGCCTCCTCATTTTATTGACAGGGCCATACAATTAAATTGAAGAAGTAAAAAACAAAGCTCTTAGAACTACTAATTTAAATATAGATTCATGGTTCTTAATTTTTTTGATTCTAGTTTGCCGAATAGACTACCAGAGTGCCCATGAACCAATTTACTAATCCACTCCTACCTTACTATTGATTTGGTTACATGGGGCTACACTGTATCACCAGCTAAACATTTAGGAAGAAAAGTAGGCTACACAGTCCAGCCTAAATGTTACAATTGAGCTCATATATTTTGGTCAATTGCCACTTTAAACTAGTTCAATACTAGTGCCAATTCTGCAGCCAGTTTGGGACTATTCTGATTCCTGGTATAGTTGTTTACAATCCTAAAAATGGTCATGTTCCTCCATTTAGGAGGACGAGAGTCTGAGGATCAAAAACTCTTAAATTACCATCTCCAATCTAAACAAATCCTCTCTGGGACCCTGGGTGGGTCAGTCAGTTAAGCGTCCAACTTTGGCTCAGGTCATGATCTCATGGTTCGTGGGTTCGGGCTCTGTGCTGACAGCTAGCTCAGAGCCTGGAACCTGTTTTGGATTCTGTATCTCCCTCTCTCTCTGACCCTCCCCTGCTCATGCTGTCTCTCTCCCTCTCTCAGAAATAAATAAAACATTACAATTTTTTTAAATAAATAAAGCCTCTCATCTCTTATCATTATGAAAAGAATTATTGTTTCTTAAAAATAGTTAAAATATTGGCTGATGGAGAGTACATTGGCCTGGCCGATTTTTAAAGGAAAAAATCACAAACACCAACAATATGCAGTGAAATACAAGGATGTAATTCCTGTCTTACAAAAATTTTAAAATAGAACGGTGATATTTAGTATCATAATCCCTCTCCAAAATTACCATTGCATTACTGCCATTATTGTTTTCAATAAAATCTCTTGTCTTGGAAAGGTTGGTGCCAAATGTGACTTTAAAAAGTTTGTAGGTTAATTGCATATATTACATGTCTACTGTGCACTCTATTAACATAAAAATAATTAACCATTTCTAAAGAATTTACTGTGGTCCGGGCACTATTCTTAGAGGTTGTATAATCCTCATTTCAGGCCTGTAAAGGGACCATTGCCAGCTTTGTTTTAAAGATAAGTAGATAGAAGTCCAGAGAGGTTAATAACTTGCCCTTGGTTTCATCTCTAAGAAGTGGTAGAGCCAGAATTTAAACCTAGGTCCAACTCCAAAGTTGATGCTTTTATTAACTATTTCTGAGAGTTATATTTGACTTATCCTTGCTGTTGAAGTTTTAGTAGGAAAAATCTCAGTCCCTAGGAGCTAAAATATATAAACTGCTGTAGACGAAAGTGTCTGTCAGCTGAAGAAACAAAATTTAAACAATGTTTAAACCTGACACTAAACTCCTTGTCCTATTTCTCATTTCAAAAATGATTAAATAAACTTCTTTCCCTACTGGAATATCACCAGATTGGCACAGGATATATCTGGAATCTCCTGTCCAATCGTAAATGGCCAGAGGACAAAGGCAGCTTCCATGGAATTTCTAAGCAAATGCTGAAAGGCCAAATATCACTGGAGAAATTTGCTCTGGTAAGATTTCAGTTCAATTTTATTCTCCCTTGAGGTTTAAACAAACTTCAGATAATCATCTTGAACTTGGGGATGAACCAAACTCAGATTCAGAGTATGGCTTCTCAGAGGGTCAGCCCTTCCATTTAGAACAAGGCACAGCTTAAAGTGATGAGCCAAATGGGTCAGATGTTCAATACTTGGCAAGAGCCTCAGCTGTCATATTGAAACAATGTTGACAACATGGCAGGCTTTAAAATAAATCCCCCGTGGAGGCTGTTGATATCATTCTCGCTTTCCCTTCTGTCTCCTATCCAGTCTCACTACTTTCTGGAGCACATGCCAATTGGGCAGATCATTTACCAGGAACTACAAGGACTGCACAATATTCCACTATTTATTCCAGGAACAGGAGCCAATCATGGGCATATACATGAGGGGACTTCCTTAATTCCCCTGCACAATGTAAAGCACGAGGCTGACGCACATCTGTCCGAGCCATCAGAGGGCAGCCAGAGCCACCAGAGTCCTCACTCACCAGCTCTTAACCCTTTCCAGTCAATTTTATTGAATAAAGTGAACACTGAGCACCATGAATTTTTCTGCTAAATTCAGCAAATGCACTGAGAATGTTCATTAATTTCGTTAGGTAGCAGCATCAAACCATCTTTCTGGTAAGCAAGAATCTGGCTTGCGAACTTTGAGTTACATATCATATAAGGGATAGAGATGTGGATTAATTATTTGTGTGATACCATTACTCTATAATAAACTGAATTGGACTGCTTCAAGTATAGCCTACACATTTAACTTAAAGCATGACATTTAAGCTTTCAATTTTATGAACTTTCACATGTGTGACCTAATCAATCATAAATAGAAATCTGGGTGCCTGAATGGCTCAGTCGGTTAAACATCTGACTCTTAGTCTTGGCTTAGGTCATGATCTCATGGTTCATGGGTTCAAGCCTGACAGTGTGGAGCCTGCATAGAATTCTCAATTGCCCTCTCTTCTGCCCCTCCCTCACTTGCACTCTCCCTGCCTCTCTTCCTTTCTTAAAAGTAAATAAATAAGCATTTAGAAAAATAGAAACCTAGCCACACTATAAGAAAAACTTTCAGTATATTACTTCTCTGTTCTAAAATAATTGATCAGCTTGTAGATATAAGAGAATAATAGGAGAATAGCACAATACAGGAGAAAAATACAATGCCAGTAAATATAATTTGATACTAAGATGAGATTGTTTTAAATGATTCACATTGTCTTTGCCTTTACAGTCCATAATATTTGACAACTCACTTATTTTTCACTTATGAGATTTTGAAACTTGTATGTAGATATTTCGGTGAGGCTATTAGGGTAGCCTAAACCACTGGAACATCCAGGTGAATGACTTCATTACAATGAAAAGCTAGCCAACTACTAAAATGATCAAGAGAAACATTGAGAAAGCTCTCTTGCTTTTTGTTTGTTTGTTTTGAGAGAGAGAGCAAGAGCAGGGGAGAGAGAGAGAGAATCCCAAGCAGGCTCCATGCTACCAACACAGAGATAGGTGAGGGGCTCCATCTAAGGAAACTTGAGATCATGACCTGAGCCAGGATCATGATCTGATTCCAGATCAAGAGTCCAACGCTCAGCCACTTAACCTACTGAGCCACGGAGGTGCCCCGAAAAAGCTCTCTTACATCAACTCTGCCTTTAGCCTATTCACCTTTTCAGGGCTTTCAGAATACTGAAGTCATAGACAATTAAAAAGGCAGCACTTGAAGGGGCCATAAGATTATCTGAGTCAGCCATTTACAAATGGGTGAGAATGCTTCCTTCCAAAGCTACTGTCAAGGTGCTAAAAAGAGAGAGCAGAGGGCTTCCCACACCTGCTTTACCCAGAACCACTCCCACCATTCTTCTTTTTGTGTTTTGTTTTGTTTTGTGTTAGGCAGAGTCTTCTTGGAAAAACAAAAAGATATCACTATAGGAAAAATTAAAAACCATAGATCTTGTCTAGGATACTCCTCATTTTATAAGTAACTAAACTAAAGCTGAGAAAAGTGAAATGAGCTTTTTCGGGGCACCTCCGTGGCTCAGTAGGTTAAGTGAAAAGAGTAAAGGCCAATGTTACCTCCCTTGTTAATGACCGGGTGAACAGTAGCAGCTCCTTCCACTTCTGATGCCAGAACCCATCAGGCCATTTCAGAAGACCATGGCTTTGCTCATGTTTTTGTTTCTTCTGTCTACATTTTCCAATCCCCTTCTCCTCCCTGATGTGCCCTAACCATTTTTTCCAGCATAAAACCATGGAGCCCTTTTGGGACTGCAGCCAGTTTTATTCATTTAATCACAGAGAGGAGCACTTACCCAACGTCTGAAGGGAAGTACAGGGGAGATCTGGCTTAGGTGTGAAGGAAAATCTAAGGCTAGAGTGAAAATGTCACTTCATTTCGGTATCACCACTATTATGATCACTATAACTATGTCATCATCAACATCTCCATCACCATCCCTTACGCTATACAGCACTCTGTAGTGGTTTATCAACATGCATGTTAATTCATTTGATGATGGTCAACAAATACTTTTAAGCATCTTAATAGGCTGAATGCTAGGAAAATCAATTTTATTTGTACTTTTATTTTTTTAATGTCTATTCCTTTTTTGAGAGAGAGAGAGAGAGAGTGAGCAAGGGAGGAGGAGAGAGAGGGGGAGACAGAGGATCCAAAACAGACTCTGTGCTGACAGCAGTGAGCCCGACATGGGGCTAGAACCCACGTACTGTGTGGTCATGACCTGAGACAAATCAGACGCTCAACCGACTGAGCCATCCAGGCGCCCCTGCTTTGTACTTTTAGATAGATTGCTTTATAACCGGCCACAATTTGTTTAGTGTATGCAGTGGCTCTCATAAAATAGTTTTTTAAATCTTTTAAGTCATCTGCTATACCTTGTTACTTTTTGTTTTTAACCTCAGTGTCCAATAAAGAAACATGTTTATAGAAAACGATTTGCAGATTACTGGTTAACAAAACTAGACATAAAACCAACACCCTTAACCACAGAATCCAATGGCAAAAAGTTAAGAGCTAAAAGCAGCATCAGCTGCAGGCAAACTGCAGGAGTGCTATAGCCTTGAGTGACCTCCCTGCAGCTCTTGATGCTAATGACCATGCCCTCCTTCCTGAACCTTCCATCCCCTTTGTTTTATATATCACTGCTCTCTTCGTAGCTCTTTGAAGCTTCCTTCCAAGGGCCATTTTATGGCTTTTCTGACCCTCCACATATTTTAATACTTTGGAGTATTTGCTCATGATATTCTTTCCTTTCTTCCTCTCTGCTTGAACTTCTCATCTTCCAAGGTTCATCTCAAGTACCACTTCAGTTCTAAAGTCTTTCCTGACCATCCATACAGGAATTTTATGTGCCTTCCTCTTTTCTTTTTAAAAATATATTTAGGTTTTCAAACAGGTAATGCATTCATATGATTCAAAAACCAAAAATATAAATAGGCGTGCAGTGAAGAGCTTTACACCACTGTTTTCTGTCATCCGATTGTTCTCATTGATTGATTTTTGTGTTTCATAAGACACTTATACATAAATAAGCAAAGATATGCATAATTTTCCTCTGGTTTTACACAAGTGGTAGCGTACTTTACAGTATGTTCTGCACACTGCTTTTTTTCTCACATAATGAGAACTGTTTTGGAGGGAGGTATTTTTATATGAATACATCAAGTACATATGAATACTTCAACTTCTTACAACTATTTTACTGCAGAGGTATATATAGCATGGTATACTTAACCAGTCCCATACTGATGAAGCTTTATTTCTAATTTTTGCTATTATGAGCATGAATAGTCCTGTAGCAATTAATAGTCTCACAATATGCCATTTTGCAAATATGTACTACTATACCTACAGAATAAGTTGGAATTGTTCTACCAGACAGTATGAAATTTTCATAAACATTTTCCATTGCCCTGTACATATGTGTGTGTAGCAATTTACTCTTTCTCAAGAAATATGTGAAGTGTTTATTTAACCCATATTTTGATAGCACAGGGTTGTCAGACTTAAGTATCTTTATCAATCTTAATAGGTAAGAGATGTTATTTCAGTGCAATATTAATTTGCATTTCTTTGACTATGATTAGGGTTGAGTACCTTTGCACAGTTCTAATGATCATGTGTATCTCCTTTTTAATTATTTGTTTATATCATTTGCACATTCTTCTACTGGGTGATCTGGTTCATTTATAAATGTTCTTTATATATTAGGGAAATTGGATCTTTTTTCTGTTATATGAGCTACTAACACAAATGTTTTCCAGTTTGTGCTCTCTGCTTTTAACTCTGTTTATAGTAACCTTCTTCATTTCCTAGCTGCCTATTAACTGTTCATTTATTACTGAACTCATTATATTACGTCAAAAATGTTTCTATACTTGCTATTATATAGAAACAAATATTGTTGCTATTAGACTTTGAAAATCTCAAGAGCAGATATCCTCTCTTAGTCAGTGTTCTTATTCAGGCCTTTGTTCATTACCACAATACTAGGTACCTAAAAGTCAGCAACAAATTTTCTCTGAATGAATCTTTAGTGTTTGCTTTTCTTTTTTCTTCTTCTGAGCTTAAACTGCCACTGCATTGGAATGATTACACTGGTGTCAGCTACTTGTAACAGCATTACAGCACTGCTCTGTTGTGCATTTACATCTTTTTTCATGATTCTATGATACTTTAAACAAGTTTTTTAACATCTATTCACTTTTGAGAGAGAGAGAGAGACAGAGTGTGAGTGGGGGAGGGGCAGAGAGACAGGGAGATACAGAATCCAAAGCAGGCTCCAGGCTGTGAGATGTCAGCACAGAGCCCGATGCAGGGCTCAAACCCATGAGGAGCAAGATCATGACCTGAGCTGAAGTTGGACGCTTAACTGACTGAGCCACCTGAGAGCCCCTGTATTCTATGAATAACAAGCAGCAATTATTTAGCAGATTGGCTTTTATCTGGAATACAATTCAAAAAAGGTCCTGATTGTGTGTGCGCGTGCACGTGTGTATAAGGTAGAAGTGGGGGAGGAAGGCCCACGTAACCATTTATGAACCTAAGTTCCATTTTTTGGTCTATAAAATAAATAAGTACCAGAGTAAAGCCTCCTGGCTTGGCCCTTTGTGCCAAGATGCCTCGTCCCAGAAACCTATTTAGAAATTATATCTTTGAAGTAAATTAATAGAAAGCTCTAGAAAATAAGAGACCTGCCCTTCGATGAATCCAACATCAATTAGAAGTACATCTGTTTGTTCTTTATTTCCCTCCTTGCGTATCTGAGATACAATTTTTAGGATATCTTTTTATAGAAAAAAGTGAAAATTTAATTTTTTAGTATCAGCCACTTCTCATGTTACTGCTTCTCAAATGTTTCTATAGTTGATTGAAAACATGGAGTCTCCCCACGCTGTTTCCAAAATAAAGGCTGTTATACCAGCAGGGGTGGAAAGAAGGTAAGGAGTTCCACACACATGGTCATCCACAATTTTCTCTTTGGTTCAGACCTCAATGAAGAGCCAAGATGTCTGCTTGCTTTGTTTGGTTTTTAGGTGTCCTTGCCAGCCTGCAACAGCCTGAGAGCATTTACCTTGACTCACCTTCCCTTTGTGTTTCTTTCTTTCCTTTTTTTTACCCCCTGCCAGTGATGAGTGCACAAAAAATAAACAGTTTTCCTATGGTGCTTGATAGCACTCAAATGTGCCAGGGCAAGGACCCCTTTTCTAGAAAATGAAATAAAACATATGGAAGGAAACTAAAACTCTTGTCAAAATTATTCCACTGTGAAATTAGTTACATTCCACAAGAAAATATAATCATGCCAAAGGTTTCCTTCTTCAGTGACTCTCATATAAACTGCAGCAGGAAAAAAAAATCCAGTGTTCAGCTTCATAGGCTGTCAGTGCCATTGGCTACCTAAACCCATTCATATTTGATTATTTTCAGTCCACTGCAATTTCTATACAGCCCTGGTGGATATTTCTTTGCTTCATTGAATAAAACATTCACATCAGTCTATGATTGTGTTGCCGTTGTCCTTGCTATAATTAACACAGCAGCAGATTAAAAAATACTACTTAAAATAACTGGTGTACAATTCACTTCCAAACAGAATACACATAAAAAAGATTATCCAACAGAGAGCTGCCAAATGTACTGTAAACTGGAAGGGTTTCAATATCCTTTAAACACTCAGCTCGAAGCTAACTGAACCACATCTCTGCTGTCAGTAGAGCATGAAACTCTGAGATTTGTTTCAGTTTCCATCCAGTCTCTGCCAGTTAAAACTAAAGACTTCCACCGAGTAAATACATGTTTCCATTTTTACTGGTATTGTCTACTCTCTCTTTTATAAGCAATAAATTTCCCTTTCAAGGATGCTTGAAACTTTTATGAAGATGACATTCTGAAAAGCACTGTGGCATAACAAACTCCTCAACTTTCATCATCATCATCCTCATCTCCACAGATCTCTTGGGCGCACATAGTTCTCAATGGCACTGGGAAGAAAATCTAATAGATCCCATCCTTTCCCCATAAGAACATACCCTGGAAAATACACACATACATGCGCACATGCACACATACACAATCTAGGGAGAGAAATGAATGCAAACAGTAGACCCTGCTCAAAACCCTCTATTGGACTCCCGTTTCTTATCAAATAAAATAAAATTTTCTCAGTCTGTCATTCAAAGACTTCTACTATATGAACCTAGATTATCTTTCCGGACTGTGCTTTACCAATCTCCTGAGTGAATCTCCTATTCCTAGTAAATCAGATTACTTGCAGTTCCTGTATCATTGGTCTGCTTCCATTATCTGGTCCTGCCTCCCAGATAAGCAGAGAATCGGAGCCCCAAACATCTGAAGTACTGGTGCTGGAGGCCTGCTTCAGGGGAAGATGGTGGGAAACACAGGGAGGAAGAGGTGCTCCCTGTGGTCTTATCACGAGGGAGCTAGCATGACACTAAGGGCATAATCTGAGATCATCTCTCAGAGCTGCTGCTAAGAAAAATCAGGCAGACATCTAAATAAGTTACTGGTTTAGATGAATGCTACAGAAATAAGGAGGCTGTGATGAAACCAGGACGAAGACATAGGACAGAAGACATGTTTCAAAGTAGAGGGATTGAGATGCATTCTAACACTGTACAAAGGAGCGGAGAAATGCAATGTTTTTTCCTATAGTGGCTGCTTCTCTGAGTGACTAAGGACAGAGAGTTAAGAATGTGAGTGGAACTAAAAGCCACTTCAGTGCGTGATGACAGTCTTTCTGCATGGAATTGCACTGACGATTTCCACTCATATCCGTGATTCAAGACCCATCTCAAATATCATCTTTTCCATGAAAACTTTTTCTATCCTTTCAAAAGAGACAGTTCTTATCTCTCTGCCACTCCATCAGATGTGTTGATAATACTTGGTGGCCTTCCTGAGGCAGATTGTGGATTAGTCTGTGGCGTATTTGTCTCATATCTTTCCTATATTATATGCACTACAAATTATGGATTTGTTCTTTTATATTATCAACTGCAGCAGCTACAAACTCTGACATATAATTGTTGTTCAATAAATACTGTTAACATTACTTAATTAACATCTGGATAGGGAGCATATATTTGCATGATCTATGGAACAAAGAAAAGGGTATCAAGGTCCAAATATGTCTCTGAATGCTTTCCTAGTTGGCCAGTATCATTGGCATTCCTACAATATGTTTTATAGAGATAGCTAGATAAATTTAGCTTATATTCACTATTTGCTAATGGTTCCCCAGGGGCCACTTTGCTAATTTGTCAGAATAAAATTATTCACCATAATCTTAAGGGATATGGAAGATGTTGAATATTACCACAGAAATATAATAATGTCCACTTTCATATTCTCTTCAGTTTTCTTGGCACAGCCAAGAAATCATTTCATCCCAACTAAAAGTCTGATACGAAGAATAATTTAGGTTAAGTTTTCATTAAAATTTACTTTTCTTAATGTAACAATCCTATCTCACTATATTATCCCTTTCTCACTATATTATCTCACTATATTATTCACCACTTTGGAAGTATAAGCCTGAAATATATATTTCAAGGGAGGAAAAATCTTGCAGTATCAGAAATAAGCTGCTCCTTGAATGCTATTTGTGTTGGCTGCAGAAAAATTAAGGTCAAAATTTCAGCCAAGTTCTGAACAAAGTCTATTGTATACTATAAAATATATTTTATGATTACATATTATCCCCAAATTTATTTAATTTTTCCTACCTAGCTTCCCATGCTCCAACATCCTTATTTTAAAAAATGGTATCTTGGGCCACCTGGGTGGTTCAGTCGGCTAAGTGTCCTACTTCAGCTCAGGTCATGATATCACAGTTTGTGAGCTTGATCCCCATGTCAAGCTCTCTGCTGACAGCTGGGAGCATGGAGCCTGCTTCAGATTCTGTGTTTCCCTCTCTCTCTGCCCTTCCCCCACTTGCACTCTGTCTCTCTTTCTTTCTCAAAGACAAATAAACATTAAAAATTATAAAAATTTAAAAAAAGTTTCTTATAAGCCCCTTTAAAAACTTTTTAACAATGGCAAATGCTTATACTAAATACATCAAATTGAAGTGATGCACTGTTATTTACATTTTGACATCCCAAGGTCAAATATGTTACACAGAAGTATAATATTAAATAAGAAATAAATTGCCCCTTTAAAGTACATTTTCTTGAAAGTAGAATGGATTTCAAAACCAGCTGGAGGGTTCAGGAAAAATCTATTGGTCCCATAATTTGCTCCTAACATTGAGGGAAGCCATTTATTAATTTTATTTCTTACTGTCTCCTCTAAAGGGTAAGATAAATAAAACTTTATCTGCCCATCTACCTTACTTTTATAATTCTAACATAAAGTACATATAAAGGTGAGAAATCTTGACTTTCAAAATACTTTGTAATATTTACAGAGCTGAAAGACAGTAAGAAATGCAGAGTGGTCATATTCATTACAGACCTTGCTTTCCAAGGCTACAGGAGTGCATCAAGAAAATAAACCATAAATATGATACATTCATGGCTATGCAGCACTTAAAAGACCCTTTAAAATACGGAGTTCCTCCACTAAACTAAGATGAAAACTTTGGATGTGAAGCTGATTTACAGCATTTTATCATACCTTTTCTTTCTGTTTCTACAACTTTTCATATTCCTAATAATGTTATGGCACACGTTTTGCTTTTATTAGTTCACATTTAATTGCTAATTCATTTCTAATTAAAATGTTCAAAGAATTAATATTTTGACTAAAAATAGTCATTGGAAGGCCAGTGCTAAATATGAAGTTGCACAAATACGAAATCTATCCTTTTTTAATATGTATAAACACACTCTCCATGAGCCTGTTTATGAACTGGTTATTTACATGCGCAGAAGTGAGCAAATGTTATATTACTGCTGACTCTGAGGAAGGCACTTGCTGTGTGGGCAGAGAATGTCGAAGCCATTTGTGAAGGGAAGAGTATGTCACCGAAATTAATGTAGTAGACTCACCTCATAAGTCATTGCTGCCATTCTGCTCTACCACACCGCTGGGAAGAGTAGAGGTCAATATTCCATGCATTTAGAACATACAGAGCCTATTTATTTACTAGAGGACTCACATTCCTTCATGTAGTCGGGATACAAGAAGACTCAGATTAAAAACTTTTTTAAGAAACTAATTGTTCAA
Source organism: Hyaena hyaena (assembly GCF_003009895.1). NCBI lineage: Eukaryota > Metazoa > Chordata > Mammalia > Carnivora > Hyaenidae > Hyaena > Hyaena hyaena. Next base: position 160,758 of record NW_024082513.1, read on the forward strand.
AGCAATGAATTAGCCATTATACTTGAACAACTATTTCAAAATCCTCTTTGTTCCCGAATGCCATGAATCACCTACCTATACAGAGGAGGTGGTCACCTACAGACTCAGACCTTAGCACCCTTGAATATGCTCCTCATCCAATGTGATAAATTATTTTCTTTATCATGTGTTCACTGAAGCACGCGATCTTTTCATTTTCCCCCCAAATCCTTTAGAAAGGAACATGCCTTTTCTTTGCTCAATTAGACTTAAGATTTAAACTCCAGGGTGCCTCTTTGGCTCAGTCAATAGAGCATCCAACTCTTGGGTTCAGCTCAGGTCATAATCCCAGGGCTGTGGGATGGAGCCCCACATCAGACTCTACACTGAGCATGAAGCCTGCTTAAGATTCTCTGTCTCTTTCTCTCTCCTTCTGCCCCTCCACCCCAGACTCTAAAATTAAAAAAAAAAAAAAAAAAAGAATTAAACTCTTTATGAATGAGTGCTGTAAGCACTGTAGCCATGCTCACCAAAAGCAGAAAGTGAGGGTAGTAGGTGGAGAATATCGAAGAAAAGGAGATAATGAGAGTGTCAAAAATAAACTTCAAGTGATCAGTGTTTCTGTTTTGCTTTTTGTTAAAGGAAATGTGGACTTAGGATAAGGACTGGAGAATTTTTTAGAATACATAGATTGCTAAATGCACCCTATAGGAAGTAATTATAATAATATAGTTGCTCATAAAAATAACTGATTATTGAACAAATGGACATTTTCTGGCCCTGTGGGCCAGTTTCCAACAATGAACATATTCGGCATACTATTTTGCTCCCATAGACGTACACAGTTGCTGTTTCAGTCTTCTTGCCCAGGGAATCAGCTCATTCAGCACATCCATATGGTGCCCTAGATTCTATTGAAAAGTCAATGAATCACGTGGGTAAATGGTGGTGGATCACTTCTATGTCCTCATTTTCGTTCCCATTAGTTGGGGTTTTAAAACTTCGGGTTGAGTTAGTTTTGATTGCTAATTATTAGGTCTCTGTAGCTGGTTAGAATTGTTGGGAAGGAGCTGAGAAGATGGTAGAAAAGAATAAGGCTGGGAAAAAACTCCAGGCTGGTACAGAGATACAAGCTTCCTAGTGCTCAACAGAGATCGATGCACATGAAACCTCCTTCATGAAAGTCTTTGCTTCAGAGTCAAACTACTCCTCTAGCAACTTCTTTTAGCTGATTAAAAAAATACTCATTGAGCACCAATTATACAGGAAGCACTGCAATAGATTTTCAGTTATAAAAATATTAAAAGAATATGATTGCTATCCTCACAGAACTCAGGGTCCCTGTGAAAGTCGCCATGAGAGCAGTATACCTCAATACAAACTACTATAATAACTGATTGCCATTTATGAGTGCAATAGAAGATACTCGGGGGGTATGGAAGGAAGGGTCAACTGGCAGGAGAAACCAAAGATACAATAAAAAAGGTAGCATTGGAGGGGAGTCTTAAAAATGTGATGGGGAGGAGCCTGGGTGGCTCAGTCAGTTGAGAGCCTGACTTGGGCTCAGGTCATGATCTTGCAGTTTGTGGGTTCGAGCCCCATGTCAGGCTCTGTGCTAATAGCTCAGGGCCTGGAGCCTGCTTCAGATCCTGTCTCTTCCTCTCTCTCTCTACTCCTCCTTTGCTCCCACTCTGTCTCTCTCTTTCTCTCAAAAATAAACATTAAAAAATGAGGTGATTCTGACATGTGAGAACCAGGGAATCACTTCTCAGCCTCACCAAATGAAGATACAATAATACAATTCTGGATTTACATTTCCATCCTATGTACTTTTAGCCACTCTGTGTTTCTATTTATGCCCCAGTAGCTCGTTGGATGGAATCTTTGTTGTCATGCATTCATCATCTTGCACTTCTTTTATTTCTTTATGATAAATGATTAAATTTCTGTAAACATATTTCCTCATAGGGCTCTATTTCCCTATAATTTTATCATCTTTAGGCTCTTCCCTGACCATTTGTAAGCTCTTTAAATTCAGTGTAATGATCCTCTCAAAAGGGCAGAGGGATCAGACCTGGGGCAAATCAAAATTGGTTTTTCTTCTCCCCTATAAAGTATGGTTAAAATAAACATCAAGAAAATCTGTGAGGAAATAAAAAAGAGAAGCGATCTGTCAAAGCCAACTGAAATGAAGCAGAGAGTAAGCCCTGTTTCTTCAGCTTGTTGAAGGAATACTATCATCGTGGAAAGAGTGGGGACCCTGCCACGGAGAGTCTCTCCCACCTTTTCTTGTCCCTTGACTTGTCATGTTAAATAAGCAGCCAACCCTTGGCTCCCCCCTCAGGCCTGTAGTCAAGTTGCATCCATGTGCTTGTCAAACTCCATTAAGATGGAAAAGAGGGGCATCTAACAGAGCTAGATGCCTTAGCAAATAAGAAAGTGAGTGGAGTGGGAGTGGAGTTGCTGGATACGCAAGAACACATGGGTGTGTGGAGAGCTTCCAGAGACAGGGAGAGACAGAATCATGCAGAGCACAAACGTCACAGTCTGGAGAAGAATCATCTCTGCATGTTGAGCGTGCATTCGTGACCTTTCCCTTCTGGCACATTTATTTTTCAATAACTTCACCCTAGGAATTGATGCTGTATCACTTCCATCAGTTGTATTTTCATTTGCCAAAGCTACTTTTGCTCTCAACCCTCTCTTGACATAAGAAACAGGATAGTAAAATGGCCTCTATTCTCCTGAAAAATTGATCCCGTCTTCACTAGCTGGTTGAAAGGCAGGCAATAACTCATTCCTACCAACTGCTTCCAGAAAGTCAGAGAAGGAAAAGCCCACACTACTAAGGAGAAAGAAAGTAATTTCTCTGTGACTTTTAAGGGTATGAAAAGAACAGTCTCCACTGCAGCATTGACTGTAAGCTGCACAAACAATAAATTGTTTTGAGGATTGATTAAGCTTTCGAGTGCTGGTATCACTATTATTAATTGATGGCATTAGCAACTTACTACTTTACATGACATAGATTGAGCAATAGCAGTAAGCCAACAAGCACGACTAAATTTGGTTATAATTGGTTCAGGTGATCTTAGAATGCTCATGAAAATGGAAGAATAAATGGATATTAAATAGTACAGAGATCTAGGCATCCCAATTTTCATTACTATGGCACTAGCAGAGTTGGGTTTTAAATTGTCAAATTGGTGGCGCCTGGGTGGCTCAGTCGGTTGAGCATCTGGCTTCGGCTCAGGTCATGAATTCACAGTTGGTGTGTTTGAGCTCCGCATCAGGCTCTGTGCTGGCAGCTAGTTCAGAGCCTGGGTCCTGTTTCAGATTCTGTGTCTCCCTCTCTCTCTGACCCTGCCCTGCTCATGCTGTCTCTCTCTCTCAAAAATAAATAAAACATTAAAAAAATAAATTGTCAAATTGTAGGATAGACTTTGGTTCATAATGTGTCCCAGTTTTTAAAAAGGTAAAATTTTCTTTTGCTAAAATATAGTCTGCAAATACTGGACACCCCTCCAATCTTTATGTATCATTCACACACACACACACACACACACACACACACTAAAAACAACCAATCAACTTTATTTAACCCCTTTTCACACCCTTTATTTTTTGCTGCCTACTGACATAAACTTGAGCTGAATTTTTAATCTATCAACTTTAGCAAGTATTTTCAATCATTACCACGCTAAGGTGAAGGTAGCTGAATGTAACACAAGCAAACAGAAGGGAATAATAGAAACACCCAAAACTTCTGTGATCCTATATCTAAGGGGTCAGCTCTCTCCCTTTTTGCACCTCTTCATATAGCCTACAACTGTATATGGCATACAAGAGGTTCTCAGAATTTCTGGGTGAAATTGGTTAAAGATAAGTATTCTTGTGCTGTAAAGATATAGTAAGTTATAATTCATCCCCCACCCCTTTCGATGCAGTCTCTTGGGAAGCAAGAGATCAACCTTCCTCTCAAGACTAAGCCTTGAGAAGTAGATTTGCTAAGGTAAATGTCAATAAGACCAGCTACAGGATCAAAGGTTTAAAGTATGAGATCTGACCAGCAGTTTAGTCAAAATGTCTCTTCAAGGAGGAATAAGACACAGCCAAAAGAGCCTTGACATAGGCTTTGACTGAAGGGACACTGCCCTGACTGTCATATTGAGTGAATCTCTTAAGAACTCCAGTTCTTAATTTACTCATCTGTAAAATGAAGCAAAAGTTGAACCCCAAAATCTATACATGTCAGGGTAGAATTTTCTAACTCATCTATTACTTTTCATCTAGTAAACTCACAAACAAAAGAAGGATTTTAACAGAGATCTTTAATTTTACCTCTAGGAGTTATTTAATATCAATAATTGAAATAAAAATAAAGTGGGGGGGGCAAGATGGCGGAGAAGTAAGGAGCTCCGTACTTGCACTCGCGCCCATACATCACACAGAAAAGATCTGAAGCCATTGGAAACCTTACAAAACCTGAGAGATTGGGAGA